>NW_017162322.1:3331222-3382616 GCF_001652005.2 Ceratina calcarata | reverse complement strand
GTGCAGGACACTTGTGCTAATACACGAATGTATGTATACCATTTACATAGATAATTTGTATTTGCATTTAGACGTGGAAACGATATAAATTTTAGTATGCAGTGAAAGTAGACTAAAACCTAGTGCCAAAGTTCACAGAAACCACGGTATGAAATGGCTACAAGAAAAAGCTTCGAAATTCTTTGGATGACACAGGATCACAGTATTTATTTCAATAAAGCTGCAAAAGGATACACTATCGAGAACATGGGAATTAAATAAAATGGTATTGTCTTCTAAACTTAACTCAGTTATTTTTTAAAGTTCCGCGATAGTGTCGCGGAATGCATGGCTCGTCGAATAATCACTGATATACAATTGACCACGTACTATTAAGGAGTGTATATGATGTACGAATATGTTCAAATATGATTTATTACCAGTAACGCGTAAAACATGAAATATAAAAGCGAAAATGGAAAAAGAGATACGTGAAATCTTATTTTAGATGTTGGCTGTGAACACTTGACAAAAATATCTGAATACGTAGTTCAAACCTTATAGGACGATTACGAGCAACACGACACGTTGAAAAACTATGTCTGCGATACGTCTACGCAATTCTTTCTAGATTTATTTATATTTAAATTAGTAAATTATTTTAGCTACGCGAAAACCGATTACTGATTGACTTTCAACAATTAACAAGCAGGATTCTAGCACGTGGCAATTACAGATGTTCTTTTCTATACGTTAGTGAATCAAACGATATGTAATCATCAGGAAATGTATACACCTATATATAGAATAAAAATGTTGTGATACTATGTGCTACACTTTACAATGTTTAATAAAGTATTTGTAAAAATAATTGAAAGGAACCATAATTAAATTTTACACGATTATTTGACTTTTAATAATTTTCCTCAAGTCCTCGGTAACAGCAAACATTGGCCCGTGTCCAGGTACTATGAAATTCGCCAGATGCATGATGTCAGATCTCATACGTGACTGAGTTGCCTGCAATTCTGCGGTTCCGAATTCTTTCCAAATGGATGGATCCAATATGTCATCTTCTTTTTCAAACAGATCGCCTACGAAATCATTATAGTCACGCTTACGTCTTCGAATATCAAAAGATTTGGTACCTGTTATAGCGAAACATATTGACTTGCTGGAAATAGTTGTATCGACCAAGACCGTGACATCGTCCGACGTATGTCCAGGAGTTGCTACGACTCTTACTCCAGGACAAATTCGATATCCCTCTGTAGATATTCGATTAAAATTAATCATGTTCTGATTGAATGTTGAAAGGAGCAAGACTGAACAGAGTTTACCGTTTTCAAAATTCCTTTCGAAGAACTCGTCGCCGCGATGGACACAAGTTCCGATTATGTGTTCCGCATTTAGGAAGAGATTGTTATTTCCGATATGATCGGCATGGCTGTGAGTGCAAACAACATAATCAATTTGATCGGCTGTTATATCATGTTCGGCAAGTGCTAAAACGTGATTTTTATTAGAATATTTTTATCAGAAATCGCAAACGTTATTAATGAACGGTAATGACATGTAAAGCACCATCGATTATTCTCTGTCGATCCCAAGCTGTCATGGTGTCGACGATAATATTCCTCGACGCTTTTATCAATGTACAAGAACAATTTGCTTTCAACGTCTCATCTAGTTTTGTAGAATACCCACTAAACAATACAATAACTTGGCACATCTTTACTTTCGTTTGAAAAGAGCTCTCATCCACTGCTTTTGCATTTTTATCCATGCTGCCACCTGACGGGGCTCAAACTTGCCTTCGATATGTTCTGTTTATAGGAATCAAATCAATTTATTTATTTCAGTTCATGAGACAAACAGATCGTAGCCGCAAGAATTTAGCTCAAATTTTTAGGTCGGAGGTTATGCTTCGATTGTATGTACCATAGAAGAATCTCTGCGAAGATTGAAGAACGCATCATTAAAAATGAAATTGGTAACTACGATAATATATGTCGTAACATAAGCAATTATTATTCATGTAATTTTTGTTGAAATATTTATTTTATCGTGTTTATTTTCATAGTATTGTTTATCGAGCGAACCAACGAAACCATGCTTGGTTTTAAGTTTCAAGGGGATCACTTTGATGTTGGATTGTGGTTTAAATATGCAGTCCATACTGCATTTCATGCCGATGCCTATGGTGCCCAGTGCAAAATTTAACTCTTTACCATTGTGGCTACCGCGAGACAATCATCAAGACTGGCAAATAGAAGGAGTCAGTATGCTTGTATCTGATAGGAAAATTCTATCAACATGATCCTCTAAACTGATCAATTTTTTAGGAACTGAAAGAATGCTGTGGCAGAGTATTTGTAGATTCAACGCCAGAATTCTCACCGCCTCTTGAAAAGATAATCGATTTCTCAGAAATCGACGCAATTTTAATATCAAACTACACTTGCATGTTGGCCCTACCGTTTATAACAGAAGACACTGGTTTCAAAGGCATCATTTATGCCACCGAACCAACGTTACAAATAGGACGATTCTTTATGGAAGAATTAGTAGAATTTATCGAGCAAACTCCTAAAGCGACGTTGGCTAAGCATTGGAAAGAAATGCTTCATGTACTACCTCCACCGTTGGCCGATGCTCTCAAGCCAAAGTCGTGGAAACATATATATTCAATGTCGGTGGTTAATAACGCTTTATCGTACATCCAGACGGTCGGCTACGATCAAAAATTGGTAAGTAAGCTCAACGTTTCTTTGTAGTACGTTTTCGTATTTCTTTATTTCTCATAGGATATATATGGTGCGTTGACAGTGACTCCTATAAGTTCTGGATACTGCTTGGGTAGTAGTAACTGGCTGATTTCGTGTGACCATGAAAAGGTCGCGTTTGTAAGCGGATCCTCCACACTAACGACGCATCCGCGACCAATGGAACAGGCCACGTTGAAGCATGCTAATGTGTTAATACTGACTGGTTTAACCCAGACACCGACAGCCAATCCAGATACCATGCTCGGAGAACTGTGTATGACCGTTGGTAAGTGTATCATTTAATTAATTCATTTGACACTTGCATCAATCGAGATCTAATGTTACAGCAATGACTGTCAGAACTGGTGGATGCGTTCTGATACCGTGTTACCCCTCTGGAGTTGTATACGATTTATTTGAGTGCCTCAGCACCCACTTGGACAAGACTGGCTTTTCTCAAGTTCCTCTATTTTTCATTTCACCAGTGGCCGAAACTTCACTGGCATATTCAAACATCTTAGCTGAATGGTACGTCGAAAGGCATTATGTGTCAGGCACTCGTACCAACTGCCTCGTGTTTCTCACAGGTTGTCGACCAATAAACAGAATAAGGTGTATCTGCCCGAGGAGCCGTTCCCGCACGCTTTTCTCGTTAAGAATGCTAGATTGAAACATTACACGTCCACGTATGCCGAAGGATTCAGTTCTGACTATAGACAGCCTTGCGTCGTCTTCTGTGGTCATCCTAGTCTCAGATTCGGGGACGCAGTTCATTTTGTTCAGTTGTGGGGAAACAATCCGCAACATACCATCATTTTCACAGGTACGTTCGTACAGTTCGTGGTATCTAATATTGATTAATGAATCTTACGACGAGTACTATTGTCCCAGAACCGGATTTTCCTTACTTGGATGCATTGGCACCGTTTCAACCGCTAGCCATGAAAGCGGTGCATTGTCCGATTGATACGTCCCTTAACTTTACTCAAGCTAACAAATTAATTAGGGACTTGAAGCCGGAACATTTGGTCGTTCCCGAGTGTTATACTCAGCCACCGTTAACTGCACCACATAGGACGGATCTAGTCATAGAGCCAGTGGGAGTGAGTCTTGATTTATAGTAAATTATACGCGCACATTTTGATTAAACCTTTTTTACCGGTTTGAATGTTTACACCAGTTTCTCCGTTTAAGGAAAAACCCTTGATCACTTTCAAACGAGGCGAAGTTATAAAATTGCCGTTAAAGAGGAAAAAGGGCCGCGTATTCATTGAACCAGAGTTGGCGGGAAATATTATTCCAAGCGAAATCCGGCCTGGTTTAAGTCTCGCTTCCGTTACGGGCGAATTGGAAGTTAAGGACAATGTATACACGATAAAAGTATGTACTATCGTACCTCGGCAAGCATTTTGATTCCTTGTTAATTGAACATCGTATTTTTAGAGTATCGAAGATAGGGCTAGTGGGAAGCGTAAAGCGTCATCAGGTTCACCTGCACCTATTAAAGAGGAGGTACTTAAAGAGAGGAAACATGAATACGGTAATTTAGATCCACAGGAATTGCTTCAAAAACTTAATCAAGAAGGGATTCAAGGAGCTAAGTTACAACACACACCGACAGCTACTAGTATTCACTTGGTAAGAGAAATTTATCAAATACTTTCTTTTATTTAAGTATAAAATTTTTCTTGAACTCGTTTTTTTGCGCATGCAGCAAGACGAAGATACTTTGATTCAGATAGGGGACAATTCGACGCACATCTTTTGTAACGGCGATCAGAAGATTCGAAGGCGACTCAGGACCATCATAATGCAGTGCCTCAAGAGATTTTAGGGTAGAGAAATGCCATATTTTTGTACATCGTGACAATTGTATTGTAATTTATTTCTTAACATAGGTACAATTTTTTTTCTTTACGTAGTACACAGGAGAATATTTATTGTAGTACTTCTCGAATAAGCGGCGTGTATTTCAGTGCTTCCAACAGGTTTGTACATGTAGAGAACACAAGACTTGAAATATTACAAAGTAATATTTAAAAAGTACGAAACTTCAATTAATTAGAATTTCGCACTTTTTGTTATACGATCTGGTAATCAAGTGTTACATTCTGTACATAAATTACGTTCGTACACTGAACTATACATAATATGTACAAATACAACTATTGTGGGAGTGGCAGTATTATATCTTCTTTCATACTTTCTCACGTCGTAAAATAATTAAATCAATGTTTTACAAACATTCCAGAAAACGAAAATATAATAAATACTACGGTTCAATCAGAAACGTGTAATTCGGTTACATGTTGGATGAAACACGGTATAACGCTGTTGTCTTCGATTCATTGACTTGGAGTAAAAAAATGATTAGGTAAAGAAAACTGTTCGTAACTTGAAATCAGAACAAGTTTGCTTAGATTACAGGTAGAAAGATATACAAAAAGCAAACATTAGACAGCTTAGTACTTATTAGTAACTTTCTATCAAGTACAATGAAGTTCACACTAATCTCTAGACTATGTAATATAATCCTAAACATCATTGTATTTCTGCTGCATTCTGAATGGTACAAGTTTGCATTTACGTCATCGCTTGATTGATTCAAAGAATCTTCTAAAGTGGTCTGAAACTCATGATCAGCATAAAACGTTTGTGCTAAAACGCAGAGAAATTTTCGTATTTATCATGAAATATATTTTACCATTCATACTTTCAAAGATTGGGCCATGTCTTTTACCAAAGCTTATTGTTGTTCTCGCGACATAAGCACTTGTCTTTTTCTTTTATACAAGTACATGCATTCAGCGTACAGGATAACTTAAATCGGCTTGCCAGTCGCGAAACCAATCGCTAATCCAGCTACGAAAGATGCAAGGAAGAAGTGAAATTCTGTGGGTTTAAACGTAGTGTCACCGGTTACAGAGTGATACCAGCGTCGCGTGCGAGTTTCACCGTTCTTCAACAATTGCTCAGCTTTGTCTAGTTTTTTATCGACGTATCTCTCGACCTGAAACAACGAGTTCGTTACTAATGTTGACCTATCGTTCTATCCTAGAGGAAGCCAACCAAGTGCCGTTGCTTTCAATGAGATCTGGGTGGCTTCTTCGTAGGAAAGAATTCGGGAACGCAGAGAGAAGACACGAGAGTCAGTACGAAGAAGAGAGCGACGCGATTTGATACATACGAAAAGAAAGTAAAAACAAATTCCAATGATTTTGTTTATTGTAAGTCAATGGTTTACAATACTTCCACTGTTTCGTATCTTCATGAAAATGAATGGATAAATTCCTACATAATTAATAATTGAAATATTAATGATTACAAACGCATAAAAGCTTCCTAACGCGTATGCATACTTTTTCAAGTCTCAGGCTTTGAACACGTGCGTAATATTATATTAGAGCCAGCACGATAAGCTTACACGTTGAAAAGTTGTAATAGAAATGTTCGTTAGATGAAAAAACAATTTAAGTGACAAATGGTTGATTTTTAAATACCGGTGATAAAGATGATAATGGTATACAACATACAGTACTAATGTAAAAAGTAATGATTATACAGCATCAACTTGCTTTTTGTACAGAGTCAATGGTCTTTCATTTAGGATGCTAAACCAATAATGAAACCACCAATGAAACTGGTCGCCACAAATGAATTGTATCGACACCATTTTCCTACCTGTAAATGACATGAATTGATTGATTACTCCTGTCTTATGTTCACACATCTATAGTCACAGACGATAAGCATAGTTACGTTACCTTGTCCAAAAACTTTGGTCCTTCACCAGTAACTTTCTCTTCTACCTTATCTGTAATTTTCTCAGCTTTCCTTTGAATCTTGTCCCAATTGACTTTTATGTAACCCTGGTGAGCTGCAATTTGTAACATTATAATCCCACCACCAACTGCGAACGCAGCTACTTTTCCAATTTTCATTGTCACAAAACCGGTCAGCCTGTGTTATAGATTTAATTAAAATTAATACAGACATAATTACACATACGAACAAAGTATTCTTAATCAAGATCGATTCGGATATATGTATGTATATACCATCCTGACGTTGTACCAATAACAATTTGTTTGGTGGCAGACGTTTTGCTCACGTCTCCTAAAATCTTGTCTAATATACTTTTTGCTTCCTTCGATATATCTACGTTACATTCTTCCTTGTTTGCCTCGTCTTTACTTTTCTTCGATATCGGAAGACTCATTTTGGCGCTGAAAACGATGTTTCAGTTTTTAATTTCTATCGTCGATGAACTGACAGGAAATCTTCATGGAAAATGTCAAATTTATTCGTAGTTTCTTTTCGTAATCATAACGCGTTCTTCCAACACTTGTTAAAATGTATCACGCAAATCACAAGGTATAAAGGTATATTTTCACGTCTTTAAATATGATTGATGGGAACTCATTCCTCGACTATTCGTCAGAACAAAAATATATCGATGATTCCATTGCTGAGAAATTGCAATAAAGATTATACTGTCTTTCGCTTTTATCGTAACAAATTGTCCTCGTCTCTTTGACGAACCCGTTAGATCGTACAGGGCGCAGATTAATTATCGAAGACAAACAACGAATTCCAAAATCAGATGAAAAGCAAAAACTGTCTACCGTTTAAGTAATTTTGTTGCTCCTGACTTGATGGGATTCTTACGAAGTTTAGGCATGATACAGTTCAGGTGTGTCCTTACATTATATAATATTTCGACAGTTGTTAGTATTTACGGTTATAAGGCTCACCTATTTCTTTGAATCACCAAAAGTATAGAACAGAATTAACGGTTTTGTATACAGACCGATTTGACAGAACGAAATCCGGTATCCCGCAACGATCGTCTCGTCTGGGTTTAAAGATTCTGAAGACGTTACAACAGCAAAGTGATGAAACGACCGTCCGTAATATCCTTTAAAAATATGATGCAATCATTTTTGGATTTGGCTGCATATTTGCAAGAGGAAATTTTATAAAAGCATACAGCCAAGTTTCTAAATATGAAACAATAGTCGATTATTATTATCTGTTTATTCTATCGTACATTGTTTCTAAACAATAGCTAATGCTAATTGTTACGAAGAAGATTCATAGTTTACAGATTTTATATGATTCTTTCAATTCAATTATATTTTATACGAGTTCTCGTGCGTATGTAATATCTGTACAAAGAAGCGTTCAAATTTTCGTGCGACTAGAAGACGTTACTTTAGTATCAGGAATTCGGTCGACGCGAGCCATGGAAGTGGTGGGTATACCGTGGAATTTGTGGGCATTAGGCGTCTAAAAGCCATGCGCCAAGATGTCACAGCTAGGGATATCATGCGGAGCCATTACCGTACAATACATCAGGGATTCATCAAGAAAATAAGTTGAATCTAAGCCTGTCCATGTCATGCACTCGGGGCCTACAGATACCTTCATGTTCAAGAGACAAAGTACGTCGCTACAGAACGTTGCTAGTGACTCCTAGTGCGCATGAGTCCCACGATGTGTCCATCACTGCATGAGCCGTGGTAATCGTCTTCCGTCGCGTGATTCTCCATCCTGGTTTAACCTGATCGCCGCTTTTTAAAAACCTGTCGTTCCGATGAGGTGACGAGATGTCGAGGGCATAAATCGTGATAACTCTCAGATTTCTGTGCGAAGCGGCTGGTTCCAAGTGCAAACATGTGCCCACTCAGTTTTTAACGAATGCATTTACCCAGCACGAAGATGGCCCAAGATACGGACGATATCAACTTGACTCCTCAAGAATTACAGATATTATCCGAGTTAGACAGGTAATCTTGTATTAAACGATATCCATCGCGCTTGACCTTGTGCTGATTTCCCAATTTTCCATCTGACAACCGTATTTTTCTCGCTTATCGTTCAAAATATAACCTGAAAGGTTTGACAGAATAGGCGGGCAATTCGATCGGTTTGCTCAGACCAATATACCTATGTCTGTCCTGTTCATTACTGACATCCTCTTCATGGGATAAGACGTATTTTTAATTTAACAACCCATGGTGCGATTGTTGAGAATTTTTAAATCAATTGTTGCACTTGAAATCTGACGAAAACTAAAGTGTGTACGAGCGTGAAAAGTGTTTTGTTAAAAATTTAATGTGAATTTTACGGTACAATACCCCTGCACGTTTGTACCGATTAGCATACATACCCATTGTCGTCCTATTCTGTTATCATCATTCTTCGATTGGTCATTCTTGTTTTTCCAATATGATGGCAGCCGGCAGTTTGGCTTCTTAAAATTAAACTCACCGGAGCAATCGAAAAGGAAAGCTTTAGTCGTTCGTGCAATAAAATATTTGGAAAGGATGCTGGTCCAGGCCCAAGCCGAGAAGCAGAGGAGGAAAGCAGATAGTACAAAAATGAATGTTGACGACTTAAAAGACGACGAGGAAGACAAAGGGATCAGCATCGATCCTAAAACGTACTGTAAACTAGGACATTTCCATTTACTCTTAGAAGATTATAGTAAAGGTACGTGTTAATTTTCAATACTTTTTATTGATGTCCTTGACAAATACAATTTTTTATACAATTCTAATATACAATTCTTTTTACTTTAACAGCTATGTCTGCGTATCAAAAGTTCTACTCGCTGAAGGGGGACTACTGGAAGGATGCATCCTTTTTGTATGGTCAGGGCCTGGTCTACTACCACTTCAACGCCTTCCAATGGTGAGTGGTACTGATAGAAACTCATTCCGCATGCATCTATTTTCTGTTTCCTTCATAACTCGTATTCATTACAAATTTGCTTTAAACACTGAGTACATAAACGTTGTCGTGAACGAACGACGACAAAGTCGAAATGTTGAATGGGGATACGCTCGTCTTACAAAGAGGACATAAGATAAAGTGGATGAAAGTGTCAGTAAAAAAAAATGTTACGATCTCTCGTGAGAGTCGTTCACCTTGAAGAGCGGGCGTTGGCCCTTGGAACGATGTACACATGGTAGAGTTCATCGTTCTCGTCCTGCGTTTTCTATTTTTTTAATTTTGCGAAAAATCCTGTCGGCAATACGATCCTCTGTCGCGTCACGTGGGTAACGTAGAGACTCTACAAAATTCGATAATGCAGTGCGCTCAGGAAGTTTACCGTGCAAGCTCGTCGCGTCTGGTTCGAATCCGACGATAGATGTCGCGTGCTTTCGAACGATGCGGCGAAAAGTGCCTACGTGCCGAGTTGTTGCACGGATATGGCGACTAGGGAAGCGCGTGGGGGGAAATAATAGGCCAAGTACGTATTTGTTTCAATGGCCAAAATGATAATTTGGATTTCTAGCACGTTACGCTGTTAATTATAGTACCGAACTATCTCGTTCCTCTCCGTTGCTACATTCGTCTTTACGATATACTACGTTATTTAAGTTTGAAAAAATTTAGACCCCGTATCGCGTGAGTACTTTGCATATAAATTATAATATCGCGCTCAGAATTATTTTCACAATTATGAGACGTACGACCGTATTCGGGAAATTGACGTTAATTAACTTGGTTACCGGTGTTTTGATTCTTCCCGTGAAACGAGTCTCGTGTCACGCGAAGTACATCTGCCAAATCAGAGAGATCGGTACTATATATATTAGTAATTTCGGAACGGTTAAGAAGATCGTGACACCATTAAATATCAATTAATGCAGTTAAGCTTGTCGTTCTTGATTAACTGCAGCGTCGGTGACGGGGTCAAATGTTCGGCTGTCACGTTCTAATTATGAGGAGGCTCGCGTCATAATTACTTACACAGAGACACGCCAAAACCGTAAAATGTTTCATTAAGCCGATCGATCGCCTGCTCGAGCAGATAAACCGGTTTGGTCTAAATTTATTAAATTTCAGACTGGGATCATTACGATGACTGTTTATCTTGGAAGATGTTACGCTTTCACGGTGTTTCGTTGGTAATTACATTGTACACGGTGTTTGGTATGAGCAAGCATACGACAGATATTGTTACTGTTAACTTGACATTTCCTGTCAGGCAATCGGCTTTGTAGACGGTCAGGAGTGGGAATATCGATTTCCTGTTCAACCCTCCTTTAACTCGGATAGTGCAAGATTCCCGTGGAACGAACCTCACCGAGAGGACTCCCTTTCGGTCTCTCAGTTCGTTCCACTCGACTACGACACCACACACCTAAACGTTATCAATTTCTCTGATTGACGCCTTTTCGCGACTTCCTTTCGAGAATCCCTCCTCGATCCACTCTGTTTAATTCGACAGAGGTAACTGATTACTAAGAATAAAGACAAAGTGGACCGACGAAATTCTTGTGTTTCTGGTGTCGCATTCAACTCTGTAGATTCGACGACGATTATTAATACCGATAATAATTATTCCTCGACTCGAATTGGATTTTTCATTATTTTCAATTATTGAAATCCACTGATAGACGTCAAGACTCGCGTTAACCGATCATGCGTATTCCCGTGGGTCGCGAAGCGTCCTCGAGGGTAAAAGTTCAACTCGTTAAAAATATACATGCTCGGGTAACTCGGCTCTCTTTATCTGTTCTCTGATTGACGCGGATGCGGATTTCGCGCTGATTCTTTTCGATACGTTTGTTGCGATGACTCGCGCACCGTGAGGAAAGTATGCGTACATCGGTGTACTGAACAGACGCGTATTTTATTCCACAACGGTAATTCGCAGGCGTTCGTACGATTCCGCCTCGCTTTCACACGGCATAACGAAATATTTGTACATGTGTTTCGTTAGTTCGTATTTTATGACGCCGTCGCTTCTTGAACCTGAGGTTTTTTTTTACAGACATAAATTGGTCGAACGGTCAGCCGATTATAAAAATTCTTCTCCCTCGAATTCGTACGTGGTTTACGTACGTGCACGTCTTCCGTGTTTCACTTCGCGTGCAGATCAGTTACTAACCTTGAGACATCAACGTAACCGAGTACGCGTACACCGTCGATCAAGACGCTGGTACATTACAGTTGCATTCATTCGCCGGCGTCGCTATAATTATATCATTATCGTTTTCTATGTCGGAACATATTGAATAACAGATCGATGCCGTTCCCCTTACGTCGTTACGTTCGGAGAGTACACGACGATCACTCGTCGTGTCGTGACGTACTCAAAAGGGTACTGTCTTTCGCCTTTGTTCGATTCGATGAACCGCAGACTTATTCACCGGGTGAAATTGAATGGAAAATCCTCTCTCCGCGGATGCGTGAGGCGGTTTCCTTGGACGTGTATTGGGTTTCAAAGCGTCCGTTCAGGTGTACGTAGCAGGAAGTACGTAACAGCAATTATTTTTTAGGCCACTTTGAACGAAAGGACCGAATTACAGCCGAATACACCTCGTGCGCGGACCATCGCGGCCGTGAAAATAAAAGAACTTCCGTGAAACACATGCCGGCCCGGAACCATTCCTTTCATCGAAATTCCGCGAGCACAGATGTACGAGTCGAAGATCGGGGAACAAGTCACAAATGGTAGAACGCTTAACCACAGTACGCACTGTGGTCCGATCCCACGTAGAGCCAAAGGGTTTTGACATCGAAGGATCGAATAGAGACACTGCTTCGAATTTTTTATTCCTTTATCGTATAAAATTCTACACAGACGAGTCGTACTTTGAAAAAGAACCGACGGGTGCAGAATTGGAACGATGCTTTCCTTAAATTGTCCTTATTATCAATTGCTCGTATCGGCAGCGATTTAAATGCTGCGAAATACGATTCGATGTCCGGGTAGCGAAAAGCATCGATCAGTCGCGTTGAATCGTCTGTTCGTTTTGATCCCGAAAGAAATTGAATTGGAAGCAGATATATTAATTACGTTCGCGTGATAGGTTGGCTCATCGTTGCAGCGTACGGGTTCGCGCTCTGATCGCGATAATTAGGCGAATAGAACCGTGGCTCATCGATAACATAAATTACAGAGGGAAAATGGTTCGTTGCACGCTACTCGTTCAGGTATCGACGGTGAAATGGATATTATCGTTTCTTTACCGTGAAGCTATTTCTTTGTTACCTCGCGTCACGTGAACGCACGACCAGGGTGCGTTCCGGTATGTTCATGGTATGCGTACTTGGAGACTAGTTTCCAAAGATGTCTCACTTGAATGCGTGGAAAAAATCTCAGGAATGTTATACTCGTAAAGAACGATGCGAACAGGTGATGCGCACTTGTGCCGCGAAATTTTATTGAATTCAATGCGGAACCGAGTACAGAGAAGTGTGGTTGTACAGAGTCGCGAGCAGCCGGGCTAGCAACCCCTTCGTTCGATCGGTGGACCTGTTTCTTTTTCGCCGACTTTTCACCCTCTCTGAGCCCATTGAACGGGGCCGAATCTCCCTGAGGGTGATTCACGTGACGCGTGACTCGTCAGTTCGTAAATTCTCGCCTATGGGCGCGTGTACACGTATATTGCACGGAAGGTTGTGCGTCGTAGCGATGGTTGCAACATTTATAGCAGTCATCGTATTATGCAGTCGGTGGCTCTATGCATGCTCCTGTTTTATGCGGTATCGATTTTCTCATTTTCTGTCCACCCGCGGTCGCGACGATCGGAAAAATGTGCGACTACTTTTCTCCGGCATATTTCTGCGTATCAGTTCCTTTTGAATCTGTGTTTCTCGTTTTAACGGTGTAACGAGTGCGATCCCAGTCGAATGTGCATTATGAATGCATCGTAAATGTGCAGACAACGTCGAATCCGGACGTATCACGGTTTCCGTTTCGTGGGACAATTTTAATTTACGAATCCTGAGAGATCATGCTCGTACGTTTGGTCTGGGGTCACACGAACGACGATCTGACAGACGCTTGTTCGCCTTTTTCTTGGAAAGGTGTATTAACGTCCCTCAGAACGACGCTCGCGTGTCTCCGAGCCTCGTACAAATTGATTTTCAAAGAATTAGAAGCTCTTTTGGGAGTCCTTCGAAGATTCTCTCATTGAATGCGCGGTATGTTTTTTTTTTATTTATCGGAGATACAATTCTAGCAATGAACCGACGACGTTTCGTTCGAAGATAGTAAGTGTTTCGAGAGGAGCTGCGAGATATTTGTCCGCCATGGCAGAGTGCCGCTTAGTCACGTGCAACGCATAGAGATGCGTTGCAGACGATCGATTTTATAGCCTCTCCTTCTACGCACGTGTTCCCCCCATGTATAGTCACACGTCAAACTGGCGATCGCAACAGTTCTTATCTCATGAGCTATTCCCCGTAGAAGCAGAAAGCTGGACAATCGTTTTTGCAATATCGATTCCACGGTAGCACCAATCGCGATCTTTCGCCTTACACGGTAAAATTCGTTTTTCACATGCTCTGATAACCATTTTTATATAATAGTTCTCGTTACGAGCGTCCATGTCGGAGTCCTCGTTTGAGAACTCGAGAATTCTCAAGTACAAGTGCTCGACTCGAATTGACGGAGCGTCATATATCCTGACAGTCATCATCGTTCCATCGTTTCGCGTGGAATACCTTCGGCGTTAGAATAGAACGACAATTAGGTTTCTCGTCACTGTCAATTACGTTAGACGCTGTCGTAGTTAATCTGGTCAGTCGTCTGTGCAATTATACATTTATCTTGGATCTCCTCGTTGCGCGATCGAGTTATTTTCTGCTTTCCATTTTGGGCCACGGAAAAAATACAGACCGCGCCATTGCGACGATGGGGACTGAAACTTCTCGTTTCGCACGCGACGCTCGAAGTAGATGCGTTCGTGTGCCAGCAAAGGAAACGAAAATTCTATTTTCACGAGCGTACGTATGCAGCGGAGGTTCGTTGGTTGGCGAGCGGCCGTGAAAAGAACGCGCGCGCGTATAAAATTCAGAGACGACAAGGGGCAATTAATTTGAATACTTATCTCGCCGTCGGCCACGTGTTCCCGGCGGGCGCGGAGAATTAAACCGAAGGAAGCGGTCCCTTAACAGTCGGCGGTTCGCATTTATTCGCTGTTATCGCGCGGTCTGCGAGTTTCCAGAGGCGGGTAGCTGGCCGGACGGGCAGGCAGTGGCCACCCCGGCCACCTTGCACGTGAGACTTTTCACGAGGTACGTGCACGTGTGCACGACGTTGCCCGAACGATGTGCCCTGCCGCGCAGTACGCGTGCAGCGAGCGAGGTGCACGCGAGCTATGACCCGGATCTCCCGATCGATGTTCCCTGGCCTAGATACGCTTACGGAGATTAATATTTTTTTCACGCAAGCCCCGTCGACGACGATGATCGATCTCCCTCTCCCTTTCCACGAACTTCGCGCCGCGCCGTGCAGTTTGAACTCGACGCTCCTCCGCTTGCGTCTCAGAATCGACCCCCCCTTAGAATTAGTCGCGCGGGTCCCGCGACGTATTTGGCACGAAAGAGTCGACGTGGCGACGTTTCCCTGATTTTGATAAACGCACGTCGATACTGTGATTCAAACGACAAAATTCAATAGTATTTTGACGAAGTGCGTTCTGGTCCAAAAATAATTCGTAATTGCGCTGTTCACGAGATCGATCATACGAATTGACGCTTACGAGTTTCATTCAGATGCTTTAATTTCGAGTCACAGATCCCCAGATTGATCTCTGAAATTCTCGTTACTAACTCGTTTACTTCCAACCATGGGATTGAATGAAGCAGGTCATTTAAATTATTCCTCGAACAGTACTTTACGTGGTACTGTGGATTTTCGTGGAGACTGAGACTCGGAGGTGTGAATTTAAGAAAGGATCTTTTAAACGGCATGCAGTTCACCGTTGATATCTCTTGTATGTTTTTGCACATTTAATTTCGCTGTAAATGTACAAATTCCGCGGTCTAGTCTATCTCTCAAGATAGATCCTAACAATTATACAAACTCGGGTACCGAATTCAAATTGATTGAATACGATGCGCCCTGTCGAACCAGCTTAACCGACACCTGAGAGCGAACTTGCATCCTGGAAACCGCCACGAATGGCACCGACCGGATGGCAATGACCGCTATTCCGCTCGGTGCGTCGTCGCCCGTTTCCGTCGAAATTCCGATTTCGCGTCGACATAGCTGGTGAGGCTATGCATTTGCTCGAGCATTCGTTCCGAACGGATGTACCGTGTAAAACAGCTCGTTCACGTACGTACTGATTATCGGTCGCATTCCGCATTTAAGATTTCTGTGTGCCTGGAAGCCGTTTCGGAAATCCGAGTCGTCAGACTTTATACACTGAGCAGTGGTTCCTCGACGAACAGATGGAAGTAAAAATATTTTGAGCTAATCGATCGATTCCATTGCCGTTCTCTTTCTACGTTCGTAATCAAAGTTTGGCACTTGAGTGGTTCGGTCGAATAAATAGGAACTGGTCGGGTCGCATGCACGGCGCGCATCGTAACGCCGTTGCGAGCGTCAGGTGGATCGGCGCAGGTCTCTCTGCCCGTTCCTTGCTCGGTGGTGCGCATTGGTGTTCGTCGTATGCAAGTGTTGCCGTATAGGAAGGACAACGAGGACGACGACGCCGACAGCGGGCGGCAGGGAGTCAGTCGTCTCTGTATTACTTCGCGGATCGTTCGGCGAGGTCATGGTCAGCCGGCGTGCTGAAACCGAGAGTCAACAAACTCTGGCAGCGAAGAGAGATACGAGCCGGCACCGAGAGTACCGCCGGTCCACCTACCCGACCGGCCAGTTGACCAGCTCGCCGGACGTAACCCTCGGTGATTTCCTCGAGGAAGTTGCCCACTGTCAACGGATTCTCTCTCATCCATCTTTCGTCTTCGGCCGCTTTTTTCGTCGTACATTTCCCCGTTGTCGCGTTCTCAGAGTTCAGCAGCGAAATCGATCCGAGTTTCCATTCTGTTCGAGTGTCAACGTTTTATTCTTGTTGCACGTCTCCGGGCACACGTGTGCTTATTTTAATGCATACGTGAGCACCGTTTCCTGTACTACTTCCCCTTCGTAACGTATGTACGTATAGAAAAAAATTGTGCGGGACACGGAAACACCATAAAAGGGAAAAAATTCGAAGCCTGCTTGACTCGTCCAAGTCCGACGTTCATTTTATCTCGCTCCCTAGAATCTAGTCTCGCGACCGAAAACCGAATGGTACCGATCGATCTCCGAAATTCTTTTTTTCGCCTCTTCGCTCCGGACGATCGCACTTGGCACTGTTCGATCCGACGACAGAAGATCGATGCTCACGTCGGTGTTCATGTTCGAATCGCCGGGTCCGAGAGATACGCGTGTTTACGTATACAGGCGGGAACACGACGGGTTTATCGACATTGGTACTGGTGACGTCGCGACCCGCGTCGCGGTGCCAGCGCCCTGGACGGGGTCGTGCCTCCGCGAGGTGTGACGTCGTTGGGTAGCGGGGCAAGCCTCGAACCAATGCTCGGGTGCCACGTCATTCCCAGCCTCCGCTCTTCGGCAACGGCGAGTCACGTGACGTCACCGGGGACGACGCGGCTGCGAGTTGAACGACCCCCGCGGACCAAGTTCAATACACCGACCGAGGAAAGATACGACCCGCGGACCTGCGAGCCCGCGACCATAGTTCCTTCGTGCCGTGCCGTGCCGTGCCGTGCGTTGCCGGCTTTTCGCTCTTGCGCGTTTCGTCCGTGGTTCCCCCGGGTCTCACCCGAAGGGAAATCGGAGTCTCCTCTGCTTCGCGTTCCGCGCGCTCGCTCGCTCGCGTTCGCTTTGTCTCGCCGAGGTTCGGTCTCTTCTTCAATCGGACCCGTCTGACCGCCGTCGCGTTCGAATCGAACGCCGGTCGACCGATCGGCGGTGCCACTTTGCGACTTCGAACGATACCACGAATCGCGACAGGATTCCCGAGCCGAGGCTCGCGACTTCGACGCGGTTCGTACGACGATCGCTGCGTCGCTTATGCTCGCTCAGAATCGATTCTGTGATTGATATTTTCATCGGAATACGCGAGGCAGAGCTTCGTATCGCGGTTCACATCGTGCTCGTCTGAGCCACTTTGAGCTTTTTAATAGTTTAATACGCCCCCGGCGTAGAGATGCTCCTGGCGATACGGGGCCACGCGTACATGTGTATCGCGTGATACCCAAGAGTTACTCATTAAACGGGAGCTAATGCGAGATGAGAGATGCGCTTGAGACGTATTTTGATCATTCTCTGTGGTGGTCATTCTCGATTCAGTTCTCATGGGAATTTATGTTTTTTTTAATCACGCTCCGTTACGGTTTACATACCATCGAACAATCGCAAATGACTCGAATTACTCGATAGCGAATGCACCGTACCAAAAGGCCGTAGTCTTTGTCATCGATGATTGAATCTCGGTGTTGACGATTAAATTGTGTCTCTCGCAACCATGAAGCGATTTCAGAAGCCTGACAGTAGTGGGTCACGATGTGCGTAGCAAAGGGAGATTGTTACAAATCGTCGATAAGGAATGAGAATAGTAAACTCGTAGATAAACGGGACACGGGGATAGCGTGGCGGTTTGATTGCGCGGAATCGTTCTTCGAGCATTAGCTTGAGATCACGTGACCTCTGTTGCTCAACGTATCGTTGAGTCAAAGCGAATGTAGGTAATGTCGTCGAGTCGCAGGAAATTCGCTGCGTTAAGCGCGGACGCGGTACTCTTTCCCTTCGATAAACCACACGTATGTGTTTTGCCATCTGTCTTGCGAAACGCGTTCGACGAAAGCGCATTTTGCTGTGTCGCAACCCGCGAGGCAATTAAATGTAAGTCACGTCCGCAGAAATGATCGACGAAACGATCCCGTCGGCTTTCAGAAAAGTATTTTTAGCGGCGTGACGTACGGACAGAAATTTGACGTTCCGAATCCGTTGAATAATCGAGGGGAAGCCGCCCCGGTTGCCCTGTTTTCAGTCGCGAACCTCGGCCGAAAGTCGGACTTTTATTTCGGTCGAAACGCATCTCGATCGGTCTGTTTTTATTCATTTGGCCGGCGAGGAAGTTAAAATTAGCCGTCGCGTCGTTACATCTGGGAGTCAGTGACTCCTGCGTGCGAGCGTCGTTCGCTTTGCTCCAAAGAAATCGGCTCCACGCCTTCTGGCAGGCACAGCTGACGCCAACAGGGAAACGATCGAACCAACAGTTCTGAATTATGTTTAAACAGTTGTTGCACAGGATCACGATGGTACAAGGATTTGCTACTTATGCATTTCTTAATATAAATATGACGAATGGAATGCCAAGAAGCGTATTCCATGCACGAGTCCCGGTAAATCATGCAACGTCTGAACAGGTATTCGCTTGAAAAGGTGCTTTTAAGTATTATTAGCGAGGATGAACATCGGCGGGAATATTTCTTAGGCAGACACAGGGCGGCCGGCTAGAAACGGACGATCGTAACGTCTTCCGTTGAGTATTCGCCGGCGTAGAGGAAATGTGCTAACAAAGGACAGGTGGTTTCGAAGAGTATACTCGCCGTCTAAGACAATTCTCGTTTCCGTGAATCTCTTTCAAGCCGGTCAGCGTTCGGACTACGTACATCCTCGTAGGATTCGTTTGAACATCTCTAAGTACTGGCAAAATGACGAATTCGAGGCATAAGTCTTTCTACGGACATCGTCTCGTTACTCTAGTTGTCGGTTCGATAGATCGTATCACTGGTCACAATAAATTGTTTACACACCCATGGAAAGATGCCGTACTCTAAATCGTTCGTAATGAATCATAGCGTGTAGCATGTCGCCGGTTAAAATTCGTTCACCGTTCATAAGCAGGGAACGACGTTCGACCGCGGTGCTAGCTATCCGCAGCCCAGATCCCGGGTCCGTTTCCCATTCGATGTGTGACACCATGCTGGGCAATTTATATGCATCCATTTGTAATAGATGTCGTGAAAGTGAGCGCACCGGTGGTTTCCGGCGTGCCAGAGGGAGAGGAACGCACGAAACACGTGGTTATTAAACGAAGTGCGTGTTACGGCCACGTGGCTCGGCATCTGATAAGACCGGTCTCTAACGTGCACATACGCCTCGCCACTTAGCTTAACTAACTGACCATTTTCTTCCCAGGGCATCTTTGTAAAATTTACCCCGTGTTCTACGTCGACGCCGTAATTCGCGGACGATTTTCTTGCCCGCTTCCGTTCTTTTCTTTTTCGTCCCGAGGGAACGATCGATGCCCGAGCGTGTTCTCTAATCGCATCGATGCAACCATATTTTGCAAGTGTCACGGATCGCCTAATATAAAATAATAAGCCGTCGGACGGGAGACCGTGAGTTCCGAGGAACAGAGATACGCGTATCCCTCCTTTTTATACATTTTCTGCGCGCGTACACGTGTGGAAGTCGTCGTTTTGTGCAACCAGACCGAACTGAGTACTTTTCACCCCGATACACCCGCGATCGCTTTAATTCTCCGCGATTCGGTAGCTTTAAATCCCGCGAGTGTATCGAAATTCATTCGCGGGCTCGTGTGTCGAGCACGTGGCACGGTGCATACGTTCTCAACAGTGCATGATCGATCGCTGTTTGCCGCACAAACGCGGCGGAGGCGTCTCGGCTTCGACGAAACCGATCCATTCCGGTCGACTTATCGATTCCGTTGAAAGTAACAGTGTTTCCGTGGAAAAGCGAATTAGGCCAGATAATGTCTGTCGGAGCATTCGGATTTCCTACCAGCTGTCGGCGAGTAATAATGAATTGTTTCCGGCCGATGTGCGCGTCGCGATTCCAACAGTCGAGCAGATAAATTCGATCTCTCGAGTTTTAGAAGTCGGTGTCACAGTTCAGATCGCGTGCGTTTCCAGCGCGAGATCGAACGGTTTCGTTTCTGCTGAGAATCCGACGACCCCGTTTACTCGATCGAACATAAAAATTGTTCGCCTTAAAACGAATCCACAAGCGGCACGCGAGAGTTCGAAACGGGTTGGGCGCGTTCGTTAAAAATAATTAAATCCGAGCTGACGGTCTCGCACCCTCCGTCTCTTTCGAAAGAAAGAACCGAGGAAACGAGATTGCACCGCGGCGCGTGTATTTTGGTAACGAACCTCTCCGCTGGAATTTTCGTCCTTCACATTTTCACCGCGCTCATCTCCCTTTAATTCATCTCGACGACTTTGTGAAACGAGGTGGAAAATTATTTAGTTCACCTCTCAGATGGAGCACCGTCGACGGCGTTAAAGTTCCCGTTTTGTCAGAGTCTCGATACATCGCTCGAATCAGTGTTTCGATGATCTTTTCTATCGCCGCGATTACTCAATGATTACGTGTCATTCACGACGCTCTCTCTTTCTCTCTCTCCTGATAATTGTCCAGTCGCACAGCGGCAGTACTCCTGGAATCACGTCATGGTCGAAACGGCGAGTGAAGTAATCGTACTCGTTGCACTCGTTTTTATGTAACTAACCTTCGCTCGCGTTATCTATTCCCATTCACTGTGCGCGACGGGTAAAAGACTCGTTTCTCTCGATCGTGAAACTTTCTCACACAATCGGGCTCACGTCGTTGTCGATTGACCGTGTCTACGCGTCAAATGAATCCTCCGTCATCTCGATACCGACCGGTCTCACGTAGTACGACTCGCCGAAAGAAAAAAAAAAAAATACCGTGAAAACGAGACGAAGAATCGTGGAGGAAGCTCGTCCGACGATACGAGTATCCGTGGCCGAGGTAAGAGCCTCGTCTAATTAAGATTAACCAGTGAAAACGTGCGTGAGTAATCGCAAAGTCTCTTCGCGCTTCGAGCGTATCGACGAGAAAATACTCGGTGCTTTCTGCGTGTACGCGTCGACTCGAACACTTTCCGTCTCGTCATCGAGGATTTCTGCCAATTAGTCGGACAGAGAGAGAGAGAGAGAGAGAGAGAGAGAGAGAGGTAAACGGACGGAGGATCACCGGCGAAGCGTCTTCGGTCCGACGACGAGGAGGAACAAACGAGAAAAAGGAAACGGGAAAGTGCCGTGGCCTGTGTATTTTAGTAACGAACGCGGCGAGGGAAGAGCCTCGCGTCGTGCACACGCGAACAAAGACGGCACACGATTTTTGGAGCTTTTTTCCCCGTCTACTGTTCCCTCCGTCGTACATTACCACGTTTCACCCATGTTTCTACGAAACATAGAGTACCGACTCCGAGAACGTTCCTCTCCGCATTTATATTTGTACATTAAACGCGTCGGCCCTCTTTTTACGTTCTATACCTATACATAACGAATCGCATCCGTTTCCGTCTTCTCTCATTTGAAATTGTAATGCGACTTTTGTACAGGCTTTCGGCGAACGACGTTCTGGCTCGCGTTCGCGTTACGTAATGTTCACTGCCGCTGTTTGACGATCAGCTCGTTTCGTTTAACCGGAGAGTACGTAAACCCGTACAAACGGGATCGGGACAATGGAGCGCCTCGGTTCTCAATTGACGATCGTCACGATGGCACGACGCGTCGGGTGTAGGAAGTAGATTCATTGAAATCGACTCCGGAGGAATTCGGCGTGGTACCTTTCGTTCAAAACAGCGAGTTCGACGAACCTCTACGAACGCAAGAAACAGTTTCGACGATGAGAACAAGGTTCGTGTGTACGCACGATGCGGCATTACTGACGATCTCTTTGACGAATTCGGTTCCGTCTCGGTTGCCTTAAAAGTAGACGAGTCTTTATTCTCGTCATACGCGATCGTTGTTCAATTTTGAACATGGACGCTTCGTTCACGTGCGATCTGGATCTAACTTAGAAAGATCTTCTGTTCGGCACAGGCTAGGAATTCGATGAACACACGTGCCCTTACGCTCGCGGTCTCTAAGTTGTAGAGAAAATGTGCCGCGCCAGATCACAAACGTGTAATCAGACGATTATGCTTATAATGATAGGTTGGAATTCTCAGTAACCGAGCCGCCTAGAGATCCGCCGACCGACGAGGGGGCCTATTTACCTACCCGGGAAAGTTTTGCGGTCGCTTCGGCCGCAAAAACCGGCGTGCAATTTCGACCGACTCTTGTTCCTGATTCCATTGTGACTCGCGCGGTTTTCCCGTCGTTCGCGCAAACGTAAACGCACGCGCGAGAGTGATTTCGACCGGTCGAGCGCGGCTCGCCAGAACCACGTGCACGAGACGAACGATGCCGCGTAATTTGGTAACGTCACATTTCCCTAAAAACGAGTTAGTCGCGAGGTAGCAGATTTCTTTACACGAACAGATCCGGTAGCTGGTATATGAATCATATATTTTCTGGAAGCCGATGTGATTCGTTTAATCGGCAAAACGATGCATGATCTTTCGATCGTGTCATAAATTAGACTAATCGCCAGTTTGGTAAACGGAATTCGTTACGACCGAGTTTAAACGTGTGTGCAAAAGTTGCTCGAATATTGAATATGCGCGATCGATAGTCGAATGTTTACAGGCTTCATTTTGCGCGCTTTGTAAGTATAGATAAGCGAACGAAGGCTGGTTTTGCGTAAAAATAGCCGCGAATCTGAACGCTTTAATCTCCCTTTAAAACTAGCGACGTGTCACTCATACAAAAATGACCGGTATTTTATGAAAAGTTCAATGTGTTTCGAATCTCCGTGTGGCTGCGTGTCAAACTCACGCATACGCGGGTTTTTGATCCCGTTTATGAGGGACCGTGTCGATCTGAAAATTAATGGAAATAGGCCGGATTTTATTGGAATCACTGAAATTCGTATCGCTGGAGCAACGGAGGCAAAAAGCGAAGGAAAGGATAAAGAAATCACGTAACGTCGTTTCGAAATAGTTTTATTTATGAAGACTTGTACAAAATTTTCTACGTTTTCCTGGAACCACCCCATGGTCACGTCGGAACCATTAACTAAATTGCCTTGCGCGCAAAGGTTAACGAATCGGTAGAAGGTACAAGGAAACGATCATACCGCTGGGGGCGACGAGCGATTCACGGAAACCGATCTGACCACCGTTCCTCGATGTCCGATCGCTCGGTCCGCGCGTCCGGTCGGACGCGATCGATCGGAACGCGAGTGGATCTCGGTGGCGGCACGGGATGTCGCGACGCAACGTTATCACGGTGTACTCGGCCGTTCAAAATACTTGTACGACACAATTAAAATAGTTGCAGGTAATTCAGCGGTTTTAATTACGTCCGTGGCACGCGTGTCGTATACGAAATTGACTTGGCCGTCGTGTATATCGTGCGCGCCGCGATCACCACGGCGAGCTTTGTGCTTCGTTTGTAGGTCTTGGTCTTTTGTATGACGTTCTCTTTCGCGCCGACGCGGGCGGAACGGTGAAGAGCATGCGAGAAAGAGATTAGCAAACGCGAGCCTGCACCGTGGTGATCCGGCATAATTCGTTGACCGTTCTGAGAATGGTATTTCCAGCTTCTTCTCCTTCTCCGACAAGTCGACGTCGTGGCTACTGCATTTCATATTTCAAGCGCTGAAGACGATCGCGATCGACGGATCTAATTTTATCGCGTGACGATTCCTCCGCCACGGGCGTCGATCGAAAAGGGTCGAAAAATCGTAAGTCGTTGAGAAAAAATCGCGGACAGCTGTAATGGCACAGATGCCGGACAGGGTCGGCACGTCGGGCGGTGGCTCGTCGACGTGTATCACGGTACTGTTCTAAAACAGGGCCACTACGCGTGCGCGATTCCCCTATCGGTTCGCCGTGTGTCCTCTTCGTCCCTCTACCCGTATCGTCGTCCACTCCCCACCGTATCCATCTTCGCGGATCCCCCACTCTCGGCCTCTAATCCCTGAGGAGAGTGTGCTGTGCGCTGTCGGCTGTGCCTGTGCCCTTCGCGCCAGCCGCGTCCGCGTCAGTTGCGTGAGAGACTTTAACAGGGGAGGTGCTTCACGGCACTTACCGCGCGGAGCACCCTCTCCTCTCATTGATCACTGCCATTAGTAGTATAAACATCTAGTTATACGTGTAATCGAACAACGACGTGAAGACAAAGCGTGTTGAAATCCGCTCGCGTCGACGACTGTGATTCCCTAAATCGTGCGTCACCCGAAAGAAGAAAACTGTCCGCGGTGTACAACGTGATATCTCGCGCGTCTACGCGATAAGTAAAACGTGAAAAGAAGGGAACGACCGTAAGAAGTGTCGGCTCGAATCGAGGTGAAGCATCGACGAGCTCGGGTCATCGTCGCGTCGCCGATGCTCCGCTTCGCGCGGCGGAGCGTACGTCCGTGTTTTCTTGGTGGCAAACGCGTACATGCACGTATGCGTAGTGTTCTCTCTACTGTCAACCGGGTCTCTCTATCTCTCTTTTTCTCACTTTCGTTCTGATGCATCGACACGCGTTCTCTGCCTGACGCGCGCGGCCTCGTTCTCCTTCCATCCTCCGTTTCGTGTTCTCCCTCTTCGTGATTTCGAAAAGACACGTACGATCATGGTGCGTTCGACGATGTTACGTGTGGTGTCGACGTTGTGACCGAGAACGGTCGCAGTCCGGATTCCGTGCACGGATTCGAGCAAGGAAGTCGGTGAACTTGTGCATCGTGCCCGCTGTGATATTCTCGTCCCCGGCCGTTCTCCTCCCCTCTCTCTCGCCGTTCGTGTCGACCGAAGATCCACTTCTGCGTGTGCACGGCCTTCCAGCGGCGTATACACGGCGTCTTCCTGGCGCTGATCGAGATTTAAATTCCACGGACCTCGGGCGATTTAAATGGTGAGTGAAGTGACCGTCTCTCTCGGAGCGTCGTTCCGTTCGCGTGGTTGGCACGCTTGCACGCGTAATACGCGGATGCGCGCCTCTTCCCCTTGGACGATCGGCTCTCTCGGTGCCGCGCGTTACGTTTCCTCCGAGATCGACTGCACGCGTCTCGTTTAACGGTGCATCGGAACGCGATTCCAGCCGCGAACAGTGTCACCGCGCCCCTCTCTCGTTCCCGAGTACGAAATTTTCGTCGAGGGGCACGATCGATGGCTCGGGGACGCTTTCGTATACGCCCTCGACTCGTCCTTTGACCCCTAAACGAGCAAGCGCCGTGTGCGGCGAATATAGAACACTCTCTCCTCCTGTCTTCTTCCCTCGCATTTGTAAAACGAGGGCGACACGAACTTCTCGCAACGTTTTCGATCTTGTCTAAATATCGTTTTAATCGTGGTATCTCACTCGTGTCCATTCGTTCCTCGCTTCCATCGATCCGAGCGAGTACGTCGAGCAACGTCGCGTCGTTCCGTCGAGTTACTTCGGAGTTAGCCAGGTTTCTTCCTCGTCACCTTGACCTCTATAATCCTTTCTCACGATGGCTTAACCCTGTAACAGTTCGTACGAGCCAGGCTCGGCGAGCTGATCGATCGGGATTCTCTTAATGCGCGTTTCTCCGTGTCTCTGTTGCGAATAGAAACATTTTAGAATGGGTATACGAAATATGGACGCGTTCCCGACTGGTTGCACGTACGCCACGCTCCTCGTTGACCACTGACGGCGATGCGTACTCGTCATGGTTACGTTCGGCTAAA
This sequence comes from Ceratina calcarata, assembly GCF_001652005.2. Classification (NCBI taxonomy): domain Eukaryota; kingdom Metazoa; phylum Arthropoda; class Insecta; order Hymenoptera; family Apidae; genus Ceratina; species Ceratina calcarata. Next base: position 3,356,521 of record NW_017162322.1, on the reverse strand, counting down.
ATGCAGTAGTGAGCAAAGCAAATCTTCGGGTCTTGACTCGAACGTACGCGGGGAGATTTCGACCAAGTCCGAGGAAACGAAGAAACGTTTTGTCGTTCAGAAGACGCATCGGCAATGGTCGTTTCGATTCTTTCTGCGATCTCGGCTCAGCCGGCTCGAGAATCGACGTCGAAAGTAAAATTGTACGCGTTGCAGTGAGGAATTTGTAAAATCGGTGGAAGAACGGCCTTTTCTCGCATCACGGGAGGCTAAGGAACGTGGAAACAATAACACCGCGTATTAATCGACCGTAGCGTGAGTAGGTCAATGCAACAAGTCGCGTAAATGCCAAGCTCGATGATGATAACGCGCGTGAAAGGTTGAAGAATACCGGTGACCGCGTCTCGGTAACTGTTATCCATTGTGAAAATCGTGGACGACTAAAAAACTAGGTTGCCCGTAAATACACGCGGCGGCGGACCGTATGTGCACGCATACGCACGGTCAAAGGAAACCGTATCGAGCCCCACTAGGTCGGCGAATTACGACTAATTATCCGATTACGATAATGGGACATAATTATCCGTTTCTACTCGTTCTTTCACGTATGACACTGATACGAATTTCCTCCCAAAATCAGCGACCTTGGACTCGTCGACAACGTCTCATACTTTTCCTGATCGGTCTTATTTATGACCAGCGGATTTAACGCAGGATGCAGGTCGTGTCGGCAGTAGAGATCGTTCTATTGAAAATCATCGTCGCTGTTATCTCGTCCTGCGACCGACGTGTCGGACGTACCCAAGGAACGATTCAATTCGCTCGGTTAATATCGAAGATGGACCGGAATGCAATGAAGACGAACGAAGACGAGACTACTCTTCTTCCCATAGTGTTCGAATTACCGGCGTTTACGACTCGAAGCGGCGAGCATTTACGGTTATTACCGTGCCCTTAAAATCGTTCCACGTGTTTTTCAATCGCGACCACGACCGAGCTTAACACGCGCGTATGTAACATTTTAAAATTAGTCTCCGTAAAATGGTGTTTATTCCGTAAATGCAATTTTCAACCAGACGTTTCCCCCCCTCACTGGAATTCTCTCTTTCCGGACCAAGTATTTTCATTTTAATTCTCGATTTGCTTTTTCTCTCTGCAAGGCTGTCTGTACACGTACAGAGGCTTTGGTGGTTTATGGTAGCGAAGAAGGAAGGTAAAACTGTGTTCCACGAAGCTTTATCGAAACGCGATACGTTTTACGATACAGTATCTGAACTTTTTTTTTAGATACGTGTATTATGCTCGAGGCAGTACGTTATTTTTCTCCCGCATCGAATTGCAGAGTCTCAATAAAATTATGCTTAGCAGGAACAATTGTTTTTCGATTGAACGATTTAAAAATATCTTCCTCTCAGATAACAGAGGTCGTTCGTCTCGTGAAACGTATTACAATGAAACCGAGCATTCCGTGTCGTGCGATTACCGTCAATTTTTTTTGTCTAATACTGGTTCTAAATTTCTGCATACAACGTCTGAGATGAGCGAAAAATTCCAGACGCGTGGTAGTCAATGAAGGACCTTGGATCACGCCCCGTCCTTATCCTGATCGGAGGTGACCGTACAGGAAGACTGACTCTTCTCGACTCAATTCCTCTTACGAATCTCGTACAGAAAATTTGTAAAGAGCTACCGATTCATTCCGGGGACCACCGGTCCTCGCGAATCGAGTGTTTCGCGCTGGTGTTGATACGTATATGTGCATGTACATATGTACATCGCGTTCACTTGCCTCGTGCGATACGTCTCTCTCGTGTATACAGTGGCCACGTACGGACGTCTCTGGAGTTCGGCGAAAGAGGTGTCGAGTTTCAAAACAAGAGAACAAGTCACCGTGACTAACACTGAACAAAACGGGTCTGTATATGTACCGTATTTTACGAGTGTTGTACAATTCACACTGTGCGTTATGCGAACAGAGAAAGGGAAACGCACTCGTACGACGAACGATGCCTGGGTCTGGTCGCGGTGGTCGAATTAAGAATGTTTGTAAAATAGGGAGCGGGAAGCAGGAAGTGGAACGTGTCTTCCTAGGATTAAAAGTAACGTGTTCTTTCTTTTTTCCAAAAGGTTCACAGAACTCTGGTCACTGCCGACAGGAAAGTAGGATTTGTTTGTATCGCGTCTCCGGGTATAGTAGAAAAACCGCGGTTTTAATTAGAAACGAGTTCGCAATGGCACGGTTTACGCGAAGAACGCGAACAAATACGCTTACTACTCGGCTTTGTATAGAAATGACGTGCTCCAAAATAATTTTCTGAACTCTAGGTTTTCGTCGCGTGGCACAGATAGTAATTTTGAACCGAGCGTACACGCGGTTGAACTCTTTTAATGGCTGATTATTTTTAGAGAAAGATTACAATGCGGTTTAATTTCGTTTGAGCGACGCGAACCGTCGCGTTCTTGTCGAAAAATAGATTGACGTTTGCCGTTTTCAGCGTCGGGACAATGGTAGAGAGAGATTCGGGTTCTCGTTCTTTTTTTTTTTTTCTTCTTAATCTCAACGCTATGGTCCGAGAAATTCTGGACAATGAGGCGCGGAAGGAAGAGTAGGCGAGTCAGCGTAGAATTTAAATTCTTGATCTCACGGTCACTGACCATGGCATTCAGGCAATGCCACAGTGTTGTTGAACGAGTCGAAGATCAGTGCCCCCTGCTTCCCGGGCCGAGTTCGATGAAAGATCCGACGACCAATGAGTCACTTATGTATTCACAACCAGAAAATAAGACCCGTTGTGGAATTTAATTAACGCGATCCCGACGCATGATCGTGATGCAGCCGGTTCGGATACCGAATAGTATTCTCGTTTGGGGTCGCGAATAAAATCAGAGTATTTTATCGCACGGCGAACTATCGACCGTGAGTCGTAAACGATGTCTTTGCCAATTTCGGATTAAAGTAGTAGCTCCGTCACTTATACTTTGTAAATAGGAAAATCAGGTTTTGGGAACAGTATTTTCGACGAGGAAGCCTCTTTCAATTATTCATAATTCAAGACATCGAGCTACTAATATCTCTGTAATTCTGACGCTAATTAGAGATCTGAAACTTTTCTCTCCTTGAAAAGAAACAATTCCTCAGGTAAAGAGTTACAACGTACAAAGAATACGTTTCCTGCCCAGGCCCGAAGTCTCCAGGCCTCCGCTCTCGCCATGAATCTTGATCAGTGCGTCAGAGTCATTTGCTTCTTTCGTTGTTGTTACATTATGGGATCAGGTGAATCAGAAACCTGATTTAAGATCTGTTGATTCCTTTAAAAAGTAGTTGCACGAATCGTTCCCAGCTGATTAAATCTCAGGCGGTATTTGTAATATACCCACCGTAAATCCATGGCGTTAATTCCCCGTAGAATCCCCGTAGATAATCTGATTACTACGTCGCTGTGCACTCAACGTCGTGTTGAGCAATTATATCGGTAAGCTATGACTAATCGCGCGGCAAATAATTGGTCGATCTATTAATGTTTCATGGATATTTTTGTCGAGTTCAGATAAAACCGCAGTCCTTTGGACGCATCGAATCGATTTAAATAATTTAAAGATCTCGACGATCAATCACTTTTCAAAGGTAATCGATGTAAGTATCTGATTTATCATTGCCGTAATAAGCTTTTTTCTCGAGTTCTCATTGAATAATCAAGTGGCTCGATGATCAACATCGATGATGAAGAAATTCATTGATCAATCGCCACGCGCAATGCTTCAAAGTCCGTTACGTTCGTATGATTTCGCGTTGTCACCAAGTATAATTGACTATAGACAATTTGCACGCGAATGCGAACTTTTTCCATTCGACCTCGCGCGCCCTGCGAGGTTCTTCACGAGTTTCGTCTGTTGAACTGTTACTTCTATTTCCATCGTTGTCTCCGACGCGGCCGGCGTCTCCTTCGATCGATCCAACCGGGATTCGTTGGAACGAATATTTACGATCGTCGACGTCTGAACAAACTGGTATTTCGAGCTGGTCAGATGCGATAGTCGAGCGCAAACATAAAATTATTTATGGTCAGTTGGCGCGATCTCGTACGTAGAAGCGTTTATACAAAAAGAAGAAGTTGCTCGCTTAAGGAATATGTATATCGACGATTTGGTCGTTTTGCGAGGCAAACACCTCGCAACAATCCCTGGGGAGTAATTTGCACGCGAAACTAGTTTTCCAGCGCATGTCAGAGTACGCGGGTAGGACGGAGGGAGCTCGCAGATAGAGAGGAGGACGTGTGCTCGTACGCACAGTTAGGCACGAGTACACGCGTCTTTTTCTCTCGTTCGGTCTCCGTCGGAGAGGAGCCGGCCCGATGATACAGGTACTAGAGAGCAGGTCGTTGAACCTAGGCTCCTCTTGTGTGTACACTCCGCGCACCGCTGTCTTCCGGCCGTTTTCGTTTCAGTTTCTTACGGTAGGAAGCTCCGCGGAATCTAAATGCGACGAGCAAAGAGCCGCGAGAGGCCGAGGCTGGACGTTCCGGGCAAGAATAGATCGCCCTGACAGATTAACAATTTAACGGGACGACGAAAAGTCGAGTTTCCAGTCAGAGGAACGATATCAGAACTATACGAATTGAACGTCAAATCGAATGTGTCGCGGTCATTTTATAAGGGACCGTCGTTTCATACGGGTTAACTGTACGATTAACGCGTGTCTAGCGATTATTAGAATATAAGAATGTTGGATTATTTATAAATAAAGTCAACAAAAATGAATCTTATATTTATAAAAAAATGTTGTACAGCTGTTAACAACGAAATTATAATTTTGACGCGTCAGAATAAAAAGAATTTTAATGTAGGTGCTGGTAACGTGCGTACGTTAACATTATTTTTATTTTGACGCGTCAAAATAAAAATAATGTTAACGTACGCACGTTACCAGCACCTACATTAAAATTCTTTTTATTCTGACGCGTCAAAATTATGTTAAAATCCAACAATATCAATACGAAATCAAGCATCGAAAAAATAAGATGTTGACTTATTACTCATTTTGAATTTTGTCCCCCTAGGGGAGACTAACACATGCTCGTAGCTGGCTCAATTTTGTTGTTACTAGCTGTACCCCTGCAGATCGTGTTTTATAACACAAGATTATTATGTCAATCTTTGCGTATGGTCCGACACCTTTTGAGGGGCGGTAGGCTCTTACTTCACTTTCAGTGCGGATTTCGTTTAGTACAGACGTCCTTCCGAATCGAGTAACAATTGAGAACATTATTCAAACATACGATTAAGTTTTTTTTATTTAACTCATAATCCAATAAGGAACTGTACGCGTTACGGGGGACGTGTAAAATTAGTATCTCTGAGCGGGCACATCCTGATCAAACGTTCGTAAGTACGCGTACCTATGATTCTTCGAGTCAACGATTTCCGGCATGTTCGCGGAATCATGTTCGAAGTTAGTCACCGACTACAGTTAGTTTCCTGGCGCGGCATCCCGCCCGATCGAGGCGCTGCACACTTCGTCGGCACGGATGCGTCTCTCGTTCGTGCACCTTCTTTTTCACTCGTATCCGTTCCCCCGTTCTCCGTTCTACCTAACGTCTAGCCACAGTCTATACTCTTACCGAGGGTTCTGAAACGAGCAGCTGATAGGATCGCAAAAATTATATTTTCCGCCGGTGATGAAATTTAAACGCGCTCCCAACAATCCGATCGGACTTGAAAATTTTTTTCAAGTAGAACGGTCACGCATGGCCCTCTTCGAACCGTCAGTAATATAGCGATCGAAGCGTGTCTGTTTCGTCAGAGGCTTCGTAAGATGTGCCCAGACGTTCGTTTTATACTGGAAATAAATCTTTCTTTTCATAGAGATTAAAATTCACGATTGTTGTTCGCTATTTTTATTTCATGCCGCGATCATCGTCCGCAGCGGTCATTCTTGAGATTTTAATTAGACACGCGGACGGAGGGATGGACGTCCTGATTTCGTCCGGTTCCGCCGGAACCGAGTAGCATCGGCGCAGGCTCGCCGCCGTTCTCCCACCGTTCGTTCCCGTATAACCGTACCCGAAATGCCAAAGAGGGACGAGACGAGGAACCGACACGTTCACCCGCAGCTAAGAGCAAATGCCACCCCCGTAGACGGGGTTTCACGGCGTCGTCGATCTACGATCGGTCGAAACGGAAATGATATACAATTCGTCGGGGAAAGACGGCGTGGTTCTCCTCGCGTCACGGCAAAGCCACGGAACGGCCCTGAGAGTTCACTAGCTTCCACGGATCGTTGTGAACTCACCTTCCTCTCTCGTCCTCCCTCGATCCGTCTCTCTCTCTCTCTCTCTCTCTCTCTCTCTCTCTTTCTCTTTCTCTCTCTTCCACTCGTCTCGGAGACGTAGCCGGTGACCGTGCGCGCGTGTGCGTTCCATGTCAGGGCTGGCGAGCCCCGGAGGAACGGTCCTTTCTCGGCACCGAAAACTGGTTCCGTATGCTTTCGTGCACTACATCCCAGGTCTCCTCTCTGTCTCTCTCTCTCGGTGCGTTAGGGCTACCGATTTGAACCGAGCATCCGAGGTATCGGGGTAATCGGCCACGTATGAACTACTCAAAAGGGTATATACGAAAGTTACCGAATTGTCCGTGCAACACCTGAACGGATGCGGTAATTTAGAGTCTCGATACGAGAGCTAACATCCGCACTTGTTCGTGTCTATCGTGTGATTATTAAAACGCTAGTACGACAATACTCAGTAGAACTTGTGTGTTAAGTTTCCAATTGATTCGTTCATCAGAATTGCGATCGACTCTCAAATCGATGTACTCCATTGTCCCATTGACCGCGGGGTAACAACGTCTACCTGGGAACCTCACGGGACATCTTATAAATGAACAGCTTTACTGTGCGCTCGGCGTGGCCCGGGACTCGCAGAACGGAGGACCATAGAGGCCCAGAGAGACGAATCGGAGTGCTCGCAGGGCGCGTCTCGTCGCGTCGTTAGGAACGGTTTAGGAGCGAGTTTTCGTGTGTGTACGTCGGGGCGGCTCACCTTCCCTCTCGTCCTTTCTCTTCTTCCTTCCTGGCATCGGTCTACCTCTGCCGTGCACCGCTCGACTCTGTCTGACTCGTTCTTCCGACGTTCCCCGTGGTTTTCTCTCGCTTTCTCTGCTTGTACCGTACTCTCTCCCTTTCTCTTTCCCCGTCGTCGGTCCGACCATAGCGGGGGCCCGCGGGAGTGACCCTGAAAGTTCAACAGCCCTCCCTCGAATGGCGCCCCTAACCGACCCCCTCCACCCTCTCGTACCTCTCTTCCCGTCTCCCTTCCCTTTGTGTTCCGCGCTGAAACCTAACTTCGCTTAGGCGGCCGGACTCACAGCCACCGACACGTCGTTTCTTCGCTCCACGGACTCGCGTTTCGTTCCTCCTTTTCCTCGTTCGTTCTATCGTTTCTTCGTTTCCTCTCCGCGTTCCCTCCCCGTTCGCAATTTCGATACGTCCGTTTCGTTCCTCTCCGAAGTTTCGAACGTACCTCGGACGTCGACCCTTTCACGAGGCACGAGATGACAACAGTATTCCTCTCGGCAATTGATTCGTTGATCGCGACTTCCTTTTCCCATGTTCTCGGAACCGAAGAACGGAAGTCCGGTGCGTTCCCTTCCCGGCATCTTGGAACGTTGCGCGCCGCGCGATCCGACGTAACATTCGGAAATGTAAATTGCAGCCTGGAGAACTTGCCGACCGGATGCGTTGCGTAAGCCTCTTTAAAAGGCTCGAAACCTTGACCGTAAGATCGTCATTGTGCAACAGTACTTTGTTCAGTCCCGATCACAGTGCCAGTTTATTTTTTTTCCCCTCGCGACGAGTTTGAATGCCTTTTGTTTTCACGTACCGATACGAGAATCGTTCTGATCATACGTGCGTTCACTATTTCCTGTCGGGGAAATAATAGGCCTTGCGCGTGCACTCGTCTCACGGTCGACGCAAATTATTCTGCTATCAGCGTAGATATTTATGTAAAACGTCTTATCTTATGCGACAGCAATACTTTTTAAAATTATGCTCGCATGAATAACGGGAAAATTGTAAAGAAGGTTCGGTGGAGTCGTCGCGTCGCAGAAAACTTCGTTCTTAATTTTGTTTTGTCGAACCGAGGAATGATTCATTTTCGTGTTTGATTGTATCAAACGGAGAGAGTCTAAAATAAAAAAATAGCAATCTTTCATACGCGACGATTTCGTTTGCAACCGACGTACAAGTTGACTAATTAGATGGCTGCCCCGTGAAATTGTTAAGGACGAGCCGGGCGAGGCTGTCACTTCGTCACGACGAATTCTCACTTGGTCGCGCGTGTCTCGTTATTTAAAACGAAGGCCTGCGAGACAGCTCCCGGCTGTTTAGATTAATTAGCTTTTAGTTTCAACATTTATCGGGTTCTATTATTAACTCGTTGCGCACGAGACGTCTTATCTTTGTAATTAGATGTTAAAAGGAAACGGGTGGCAGCCAGTGGATTTCAATATTTTTTATACACGCGCATGTTCGACGGGAAACCTTTATTATCGCAGACGATATTGCTTTTAGGAGGATCGATCGAACGACAATTAAAGAATGTTAATTGAGGCATCGGTCGATCGTCGAAAGACGTGTTAAAATTGAGAAGCGTTCATCGATGAACAGACTGAAAAAAATACGTACGTACGTAAGTAGAGTCCGAGAGTTGAAAGTGGCACGGTTCCTCCGTGTAGGCACGTACAGGCATTGGGTAAGGTCAAGGTAGCAGCTGTCGAGTGCTGCCATTTTTTTTTTCCGTCGGTTTTAAATTGCTCTTGTACGCGAAAGATGCGCGCACGGCATAGCAGGAAGTCGAATCAGCCGCAGGAAACCAGTGTTTGCCGTCGGGTTCAAATCGGAACGGTCCCGCGATCGTGGGAAATGTCGTGCGGCGCGGTAAGAATAAAAGAGTCGACCATCTGGAGAAAAGTGGAGCAGCTCGTATCCGGAAGCGGAACGAAAGCCTTTCCTTCCAGTGACCGACAGACAGGCTTGATTACCATTATTATTTTCGTATTTCTCTGATTATTCTTCCGATAAAGTCTCCGAGACGCGATTTATCATTTTCGTTGTGTTAGACGCGTGGTTTTCGTTGGGAGGAAACGCGCGACATGTCGATACAAATCGGTTCGAGGACGTTGGCCGTGTGTCGATCACGGTGATTCATTCGGTCGTGCTAACTTTAATATCTCGGTGAGGTACATAATACTTTTATGTCAGTGCGTCTTGCTACCCTCTTTCTGCATCGTTCAGAATAATAAGCGGTCGACTCCCCACCGTTTCCCCGCCTTCTCTGTAATCTTCTCTTAGCGCTCGCACATTTTCAATGACCGAGTTCGAAATTACAGCCGTGTGTCAAATTTTATTCCGTTCTCGGCTCTATTTTCTCCCTCGGCTTCGTTCCGTCGAACTCCTTCTTGGAATCACCTCGGATCACCTACCAACCTGCAATTTTTCTGCCGCGGTTGCTGGACGCGTTTTTGAACTTGAGACTTTGTCAACTAACTCATGACTTCGAGTCAAACGCTTCCACTCGCAGTTTTTTAAGTTCACTAATTTCAAAAGGAGCAGAGGATGAATCCGATACAGATAGATAGGGTGTTCGGCTTTCTTATCGGGTTTCTGTATACGCGAAGCCGTCGAACAGAGTCGGTGCAGCGACGAGTTGAACCCTACCGAAGGGACCTTCGTCGATCTTGATCAGACGACGCTCGTCGCCTAGCTCTCCGGAATTCCATGTCTCTCGATTTCTCAAAGAGCCAGCGAAACGCGCTTCCTGTTTCGCTCGGCTCCTGTCGTCAGCTGACGATCCGCGGCAGCTCGCGTTACCCGTGGTTATACGTACGATACATCCGAGAGCCTCGTCCTTCGTACTCGTGTACCGACGCGATCCGAACGGTAGCCGGGGTCGACGAGAGGGTGGAGCGCGGGGTTACGGGTCTCGCTGCGAACGGTGCGGGGGTGGACGTGGCGGGGGCAGGAGAGCGCGAGGTTACGGTCCGCGGTCGAAGGAAAGGGATGAACGCAATGCCGCATTCTGCGAACGTTACACGTACATACATATATATGTTCTGCGTACATGGAACGCGAGTCGCAACGTCGCGTAATCACCGCTTACGTCACCTCGGTGTGTGCCCGTGCGTCGGTGAACGCGTGTCTGTGACCGTGTGCGTCGGTGCTCTTTCTCTCTCTCTCACTCTCTCGTCTCTAGCCCTGTTCCTCTCCTTCGTCCTGTGCATCCGTCTCACCGGTTCGCGAAACAGGTTCGCGTGCGTACACGCGTGCGCTCGCGCAAGCGCAATTTTAGTATGCACATACGTACGTGTAATGCATCGCGATTGCAACGTCGAACAGATTTACACCGCTTCAGTTTCTGTCCCCTCGTGCGATCGATTTTTTTCATCTCGAAACCAGACCGAACTTCAGCCACAGTATAAGAAAGAACAGTAGATTCCGTATACGACCGTCAATTCTCGACAGTCAGTTCTAAACACGGTTGGACAAGGACACTGAGGGGACCTGTCGATTGTCGTTTTTCTCTTCTGTCGCTTCTTTGGACTGCTTGCACAGTTCTTACATGTCTATAAGCAGGTTCGTTCTGTCGAAAAATATGCCCATAATTGAAACGAAACGAAGTCTTACGCATGACAAAATCGCACGTGATCGCACGGCAATCGTGAGCAAGCCTAATGTTCTTTCTTATGCTGTGCTTCAGGTTCTTTAAATTCCAAATGTACAATATATTGTTGCCAGGGAGTATCTGTGGTAAGGTTTCGCAGTTTTACGAGTTCGAGCATTCTGCTTACGAGTGAAATGGATATCAGGCAATCGTTGTTAACACGAAATGTCCGGTTGCGTGTATCGTAACGATGTTTAGATTTGCGCTGATAAGCGTGTCGTGTGATCGTGAAGTTTCTTCAGATCTGATTAAAGGATACACGGTCGTACGTGACGTGAAATTCATTGAGACGAACGTGTGGTAAAAACTAGTCGCCACGACGCTGTATTCTACATTAGAAATGATCGAAACGCCACGGAATTGTTTGTAGAATCTGGGACGCGAGAATTCTCTGGTGTCCCGGCTGGAATTCAAAGACTTCTAACGACTTGGCACATGGTTCTTTATTCGAACGGCGAACGCTGATTAATGAAATTGTTTTGTTAAATAGTGGAAATACTTGCGTCACGCATATGTTACGTAGATTCGAGTAAGTCTCTCAGTAGAGTCCTCTCTCATCAATCTTCTTGCCTGTAGCTGACGTTCGTCATTACTCGGATGCGTGTCGCAGTTCTCGAATCCTTTGTCCAGTTCCATGATAGAAACACTGAATCACGCAGTGACACGTGCGTCTTTGTCCTGTTGTACGATTACGTAGGGAAATTCTTCGATACTAAACACGGTAACGAACGACGTTTAAGGGAGTTCTCTCGGTAGCAGAATCGACGAGTAGATTTTGACAGAGTTTGACGTACCACTAGGTATTTAAAACGATGTTTCCTTGACTCGCTTTCGTAGCGTAGTTCCTTATTTCGGTTTCTCGGCTCGCTTTTGTGTATATCAGATACCAGATCGTGATACACGCGTGAGCAGAGAAGTTATTAATGGCAGTGACAATTCTGCGTTGCACAACGTAACGTGTACGCGGAAGTCACGCTGGGAATAATTAATCGTTAAAGGATACACAGTAGTGTAAATCGAGCGTGCGTATGGATCTTTATCTAGACTGTTTCGCTCGTCGTACGGTTGGACGCGTTCGTAGGTCGAAAGAGAGCGAGTACGAGTGCATATCGATGAGCCCGTGGACCGAGTCGTTACTCTTCGGGCCAGCCAGTAGCGATAAGCATTTTTGTTGGAGCGCACTGGGTATCCGTTCTCGACGACCCGTGCGTTGGTTCTCGCGTTGCATCCGTGCTGCTCGTACTTACACTTTGCCACTTCCGCTCGGCGAGGATACGATAATGCTAATCCGACGTCTCGCGGCTACCGCGCCGTCGCACGCCTTTTAACGCCGGTGTTGGCAAAACGACACCGGAGAACGGCTCGCGTGATACTTACGTAGGTCGCTACCCCGTCGACTCTGCTTTTCCCAAACCGGTTCACAGTTTTTGAAGTTGGCGAGATCGTTCGCTCGATTACTCGCCCGTACGAGCTTAAGGACGTACACGGAGCGGTGAGAAATGAACGTTCGTCGGGTACGGAAAGCTCGTCGACACCTCCGATCTCGCCGTGACCAGATATCGGTTGGACTGTACGCGCGAGAACGTCGGATGATTCTCTCTGTCGAGAACGTTTCATGGATCGAGAGATACGCGAACACCTCTCCTCGGTGCGAAGATTCGCGAGTCACCGTCGTTCGATCGGTAGGCAGTTTTTAGTCGATTGTAAAACCCGTTAGGGGGTAAACACGAACGAAACGAGGTATTTTTCAACTCGGGCCCTGTCCTTGATCGTCCGAATGCAGAGGTGCGACCGCGGGGTACGTACCCGTTAAAGTCGTTAAACGTTAATTGGCAATCAGGAGCAGGAGATTGCCACCTGCGCGGGCATCGCCGGCGGCTCGCGTATGAACGTGAATTCGCGAATCGTTGAAATTGCCCTGGACATTGTATCCACTTTCCTCGTTCTGCTTTCGTCGGTCGGTTCCAAAATCAAATCGACAAATCGATACTTTTCGTGCTTCATGAGAACCGTGGTCATTCTTCTGTCATTCGTTTTCCTCACGATAATCCGAGTGGTGACACACGATTATTTTGACCGACCCAACCGTGTCACGACTCAAACTCTCGTTCATTAAACCGAGAATCTAAAGAGTTGGTCAGTCGTTTTCGACACGGAGAATTATTCGAATGAACGCGGTACTTAGTTGGCTCTTGCCTTCTTTCTCCGATGTTCGACGGAACGCTGGAACCGCGGTTGCTAGAATTATAGCAAGGCCGATAATGATTAATAAACGAACCGGTTCCAGGCATGCTCTAGCCGACTGGTTCATGGATTTGGTACGAAGGCTCGTTTCCGTTCAACGATAGACGCGAGTCAGACACGGGAGAAAAAATGATTGAAAAAAGAATGCTTCCGCGTACGTAAGTTTATTCGCGAAAACGCAATTAACGTCGCGGCACGAGATTAAGTTGGCCGCGGGTCACGTTCGACCGCGTAAAAACGTCGCGCACGTGCTACGCAGAGACACGTGACGTTAAACTCGTTTCGCTCGGGACTATTAATAATGCCGGCCGGTCGCATGACGGGGAATGGCATTATTGCTCATCGTCGACGTAGACGCAGCGTCTGTGTCGGCGTCGTTGAACGCGATTACGTTCCTGCGACGATGTAACGGTTTTTGCATAATCGTCTGCTGCCGGGATATTGTCTCTCGTCACCGAACGCTCCCGCGACTTGGCCCGTAACGCGTTAAGGGCGAATCGACTTTGTTTCATACTGAAAATACTTCTGTCTCGTCGTCTGTTGACGAATTACAGACAGAATAAAGCAAGCTTAGAACACTTTGTTGAAAATAAAAAAAAAATTGTTTTTTTGAAAGTGTCACACTGGTACAACCCTTTAAATACTGTTCGATCGAACAATGTACGAACCAAGGGTGGAACATATAATAAATTCACGTGGCGATTCATATGCGCCGCCGACGACAGTTAAACGCACTTCCGATGGAACACGCGTGCCACCGGAAGTCGATTTATTGTTGCAGTTTACCCGTAGAGTCTCCATTTACGACCACCTTTCACATCCAGCGCATTGAAAATAAAACCGACGCGTTTCCCTCGTATTTTCATAAAGACAATGTTTACAAAGTGCAAATAACGAGACGTGGAGCTCGCAGGAAAGCTGCGTTCCACGAAACTGATTGATCCAAGTCCTTCGATTATTAGTTTCCCGCGGTAACGCCTTCGTCGCGCCTATCTATGCAATTATTCGCTCGCTGGAGTCAGCGATTTCACGCACGTAAAGTCCAAACGAGCGTGCGTGTCATTCGAAGGCTCGTTGCAAGTGTCGCGACGGACCAAGTCCTCCTGCGCCACCGAGCAGGGACACGTACGTTACAGGGGCGAGACGATAAATGAGTAATGCTCCGTTTCGATTGAACAACGAGGGTCGGCGAGCATCGCGGGAACCCGTACACGGGGTTCAAACCGCTCTCCTTCCCTCGCCGCTTCTCGACCCTCTCTACCGCGCGACGTATGCACGTTCGATGATTTTTTTAAGGGAGGGAGAATCGATTTTCGACCACGTGTCATTACGATTCTTTTACCCTATTCGACTCTCCTTGGAAAGATTCGTCAATCTTGCAAGAGTACAAATCAGATTCTACTTGCAGTAATTTTATAGTTGTTCGAAAATGTAAATTCCTCTGTAAGGGTGTAGGTAAAATTTTCGCATACGCGGTTTCCAAGCAGCTCGTATAGTTTCTGATACGTCGGAGCGGCGCTGTCGATACGCTCGCGCCAATAAAGATCATGTTTCAGCTGTCAAAACAAGTATGCGTAGGTCTTGAAGCGTTTCACCGCGATTAACGCCCACGATATTTGCCCAGGCTCGTCGCGATCGAAGTACGATACAACGTGGGGTGGAAGACCGGTGGTGGGTTGCGAAAAAGTATCGCATCGAATGAACGTTCACTGCCGTATGCGTAATAAGTAGTCCGCGGGTTTTATGCGCTTACAATAAAATTAAATGCACAGGAAACGTGAGGACTGCACGTGACGTGCGACGAAGCACTAACAGTGGTAATATGCGTTATTATTTTGTAAAAGAAATTCGAGTCCAGCGTCGTCCTTCTCGCGGAATCGTAGTAATCACTCCTCTTCGACTACTTAAAAATTTCGAGCAGAATCGCGCGGACGATGCGAAGTATGACGCTCGTTGCACGAAGGGAGAGGAAAACGGTGAGTACGGACGAAGAGAGATACGCGGACATATCACGGGCATGGTAGGTACTCTGGACGTATCCTTCCTTCCTTCCTTCCTTCCTTCGTTCGCTCTCGACTGCGCTCCTCTGTTAGAAGCACCGATGCTCACGTGCGCGCACACCCTGAAATACGTCCGTCGTGACAAAAGATCGCGAATCCTCGTGTCCACGTACGCGTACGTGCGTGTGCAAAACGCTCACCGAAGACCTCTTCACGATCCACGCGTGCACACACGCGAGAATCTATTGTTCGCTCGCCCGAAGCGTACATGTACCGCGTATCATGCTCTGTTCGCGGATGACGAGCCGGCCGACCACCTATACATTTTTTTCTTCTTCCTGCCGTTCCCTTTCAGAGGCCGCGATCAAAACTCGACGGAACGGACACGCGATTAAAACGAGAGAGACGAGATCGGTGTGTTCGAGCATCACTACGAGATTCGCGATTTTAAGAGTCTCCCTGATCGCGTACGAAACGAGGCGCCTAGATGATCCTCGATCTGTGCACGCTCGATCGTCGCGCGGGCTCGGGTTCAGACGGGGGCCGAGCGCGAGAAAGGGTCGATCCACCCTTTCTTGCCCCGCGTGTGTGCTCAGACCTCTCGGCGACCCTTCCTTCTCTCGAGGCTCGACAGCCTGAAAAAGAGTCGCGGAAGGGCTGCTGGTGGATACGCGTTCCAAGTTGCCAGATGCCCGGCCAGTGGATCGAACCCTAACCGATCAACGGCTCTCTCCCTTCCGCCCTTTTTCCCTCTCTTTGTTCGTTCGTACAGTAGCGCGCGTCGTTTCGTGAACGCGTTTCCCGAGAATTCGTCGTTGAACGACGACGTCGACGAAGTAGCGGAGCATTGTTTGTTTAATTGATCCCGTGATGCCTTAATGCCGGCAGCTCGACCACGTGGGAACATAGTCCGCCGGCCAGTCGGCCTTGCGTAAACGTTTATGGGAGGATTTTATTATAATGCACTCGAGAATATTGTTGGCGAGCTACTTCGATGGTTTCTTTGTGATACTTTCAAGGGTTCAGGTGTACGTCGATACTCGGTGTTGTTACAGAACAACGTGTACCCAAATACTGTATACTGTTGCTCTGTGCAACGTGTTCGAAGTCTGACGTGTCTGTCTCTTAACATTAGAACTATCGTCGATCGACGGTATCCCTACCCCTACTTCTACCGGAGGGGTAAAAATCACTTGTTTTTCAAATTAACGTATCGCTTGAAGTACACAAAGATGTTGAAAGAAGTAATTTCTATTGAACAAAAGTATATTTGGATCCTTGAGAGAATTGCATCTGCATGATCTTCGAGCACCGCTACGGCGCATTGTGCCTTGGCGATTTTGAAACGACATGAAAACGCTTTTTACTTGTACCTCGAGCAGCACTTTTGTCGAATTGGTTCCAATAACCGGGGACCGCTCGGTCGTCGGAGGACCACGTTAGGTGTACACGGGACAAAGAGAGGTAAAACCGAGCGAGATTCTTTCGGCTTACCCTCTCGAGCGCTTTTTAACCGAGCCTTTCGACGAAAGACAAATATCACGGCTAATGGCACTCCACGTAACGTTTACCGATCTCGCTAATATCAGTAATTGCATTTTATTTGCGAGCCTCAAGCCGCCCGACGCTCACCGCTTGGGACGGGTAGATTTCTTTTTATCGTACG
Organism: Ceratina calcarata; assembly: GCF_001652005.2. Lineage (NCBI taxonomy): Eukaryota > Metazoa > Arthropoda > Insecta > Hymenoptera > Apidae > Ceratina > Ceratina calcarata. The sequence goes on along the minus strand of NW_017162322.1, from coordinate 3,339,914 downwards.
AACACTTGTTTGGAGCGAAGACCAGCGGTCAATCTTGCTTTTTTAACTATTAAATCTATGATAATTTTTCTCAGCTGAGAAATCATTCTTGCGATGTTGAGCGAAAAAAGAAAAGCTCTTCGATTCGTTTCCAAATCTCTCATTTTCATACGTCTGTGTATCTCATTTCATTACTGATCGTTATCACGATGTTTCAAATATTGGTTTGGCAACTAATTGATTGCGGATTTTAAGTAAGAAATTTATCGACAAACTCCGCGATTACTTAACCAACCCTATGCCAACACAATATGATGATACACGTGGCGTCAAGAGACCTAGACAATTGCATATTACAAAATGTAAACGTTGTAACTACGCAATTATATCGAAGAGAATTCTTTTTTCCATCGATCGCGCAGCCGCTTTTACGGTATGAAAAGTTTGAACTCTCGCCCTTTCCGACGGACACAACGTGTCATTTCTCAGTCATATTTTTTTCCCGGGGAATTTTCAATGCGGCAGCCAGGCGAGCCACCAGCAGCGGCCGAGAGGCTGCGGCGGAGGAAAATGCCCTTTCGAAAGGGGGAGCAGAAATAAAGAAAACTGTTATGTATCGAGGGCGAGGGTTTCCACGAAAATCACTCACAAAAGAATTATTCAACCTGCGTTTACGTTCTATACGCGCGCGGGTACAATGCTCCTGGAATATGTGCGTTTATCGAACGACCGTTCCGCGGCTCGCCGCGCGCGCCGCGGCCAAGTTATTTTTGTGTACGCCAGCCCCGGCTTTCAGCGTTCGATCAGAATTGTTATCGGCTCTTTTCCCTGGCGTTCGCCGACTACGCGTACCATCCGCTTTTATGGGAATTTTTCGTTTCCATCGGTCATGGGACGATGTCTCGCTCTCAATCTGTCCGAAAGCTTTTCAAATCCCGTTTTTCGGAGGACTCGGTTCTGCTTCTTGTAAGCAAAAAGAACTGCCAAAATAAACTCGAACAAGAAATCATTAATAATATTAAAAATAGTACATTTTAATTGAACTACATGGACCTCCGTGTTCTCGTACTGATTACGTGTTTTATATTTGTGTTTCAGGTGAGTTTTTACGAGACGATGGTGTCAATTTTCATAAGCATTATTATTCCGATCGATTGGTGAGTCACCAAAATCCAATAACGCGTAACTCCGTTAGCGAGAATGTCGACACGAATTCGCGACTGCGCTTTTTCGCAACTGGTCGTGCCGCGATAATAGACTCGAACGTCGAAAACAAGTCGGCCACTGCTGCGCAACGTCTGCTCGTCTGTTCGCGATGCAACAGCACGCGAATCATGCTGGAAGCTCGCGAACTCGTGCCCGTCGTTGTACCGCGGGGTTCTCGCACTGCCCCCCTCGCTCCTCGACGGAGGAGTCGATACGTCGCGCGTTTCGCAAGGAGGAAACGGCTCTGACAGTTACACAATCAAGATTCAACGTGGCGTCGCGAAAGGTGGGCGCCGTGGAACGTCGGGGCGCAGGGGAACGGATTTCCCTCCAAAGTCAATTCGCCGTTCCATTCAGCGCACCGAACGGCCCCCTTCCGTATCCATCGGTGGTTGCGCGGCCCCCTCGCGTTTCTCTTTCTCCTACACCGTTGCTTTCTTTGCGCCGCGACGTATTCCCCTCTCGTTTCGCGACCCTTTCTCCTATCTGGCCGAGTGCAGGCCGCGAACGCAACGGTACACGCCGGCCGCGAGATGCATAGACGATGATAGCACGTTCGTCGCGGAATCACCGTGCCTCGGGTCACCTTGAAACTGTCGCCGTTCGGTCGTTTCGCCGGCTATGTAACAGTGATCCGCGGTTGAATGTCACTGAAATTCACCCGATTAAATGGCCACGATCCGTCTAGCATTCAGTGGCACCGTCGGTCCCCATCTCGCAAGAAAATGGACATAGGTTTTGCGGCCAGCCGTTCGGTGCGAGGAGCCAACGAAGACGAGTACGTTCAGCTCGGGGAAATGTAACCGCTACTCGAGCGGAGAACGAGAAGAACTGGGTGAAATGAAAATTGCGGTTTCGACATCGATCGGGGTCATAATGACAGAAGGAGGGAACGAGGGAGGGGTAGTAGTCGTAAAATTCTCGACGCACCGCAAAGGTAGGGCTTCATTGTCACGTATGCATGACGGAGCACATATGGTGGCGAGACAATGCACGGTGGAAGCTCATTGCGAACGCGGTATCAGATGGCATCGCCGGGAACTTGTTCTTCGCGCGATGCCACGTTAATGTTCATTGCACTACGCGCGGTTTACACGCGCGAAATTACAATCGGACGCGGTATCACGTTCTCTCTCTCTCTCTCTCTCTCTCTCTCTCTCTCTCTCTCTCTCTCTCTCTCTCTCTCTGTGTGTGTGTGTGTTTCGCTGAATTCATTTGCGGACAGAGTTTTCAGTGGAAACTCTGTTCTGACGATGATACGTTTCGTATATCGGAAAATTAGTTATCGAAACACGAAATTGTTTTTCGTACCTTTTAACGACGTAATTGAATCGATTAAATTCATCGTTATTAATGAGACGAAGAATCGATCAAAAAGTGATGACGACGAAATTGAATTGCTCGGTGTTTATTAAACTTTTTAGAGGGAATTTCTTTGAGAATCGTTTTCTCTCGGATCGGCACATGGGGGTCGATATATTCCGCAGAGCGGAAGTCGCCGCGCATTTTTTTCCGTATCCGTAACCACGATCGAGCGAACATCCTCCCTCGTTTAGCGACGAGCCCGTGCAGGGCTTGGCTCAGCCTCTTCGCATCCCTTAACGCGCCATCCCTTAAAGCGGATAGGGCATTCCGAGTATTGACCCGTTTACCCTTCGGCCCTCCAAGCATCGGAGCAATGGAACACCCCCGAGTTTTGACGTTCAGCTCCGACTCCTATCGATTGGTCATTGATACGAAATTCATTCGGATACATCTTATAATTTCGTGTGAAACGAGGTTTCGAGTGTTCGAACAAATGGAAGTATTGTTACGAGTCGCGTGACAGCTTCACGCGATTCATGGATTCCCCCAGATCTCGAACGAAGACAATTTTTTATTCGAGAACGACTCCTTGCGCTTGAGAATGGTGGTTCCACCGCAGGCTGGAGCAAATGGAAGACGATTTGATTTTCAGATCACGCAAATTACCCGTAATCCGTCGAGACGTCTCACGCCCACGATGATTCACGAGCCGGCCTCACGACTCGAAGGGCAGAGGTGATTCCACTCGGGAAGGAACGCCACGTTTCTCCACCGCGTCGGGAGTTTTGCAAGGCAAATCCGAAGAGGCCTGGGCCATCGTCTCCTGGGCCGCGTCCACGGGTCGGTGTCCACACCGTGCTCGAAAATCAATGATTCCCCCCTGGACCCGCCGCCTCAGTCTCCGCCGCCGCACCGGCGAATTTCAACCCCTTCTGTCTCGACGCTGCTCGCTTCCCCTGCGTTGCTCGGTTGGGCTAGGTTAGGCTATTTCCATGTTCGGTTGCTCGTGGGATAACAGTACGAGTGGCGAACGAGTCCTTCAAGTTTTTTAAACGCGTCAGAACCGCGTGTCATTTCGTTGATCGGAGAACGTGACACCCAGACGATGCGTCAAAACTTTTCCCCCGAAACGCTGAAATGCAATCTCGCCCTGAAAGTCCGACGGGGAGCACGAATCTTTGAAACTGATTCAGTAGTAACGGCGAGGCGAAACTAATTGTCGTGAATTTCTTCGTTCTACATTTCTTGAAATTGCGCGACTGCGCTCGGTTTCATCACTGGCCGGCATCATAATGCACATTCTCCCTTTCGCTCTATCCAACGCGTTCCCTTTTTCCATTTTCTCTGTTACTTCCCTACCCCCTCGGTCCGGCTCCAACCCTTTTCGCTCTATTATTCTTCTCCCTCTGCTCCGAGCTCACGTTTTTTTCTTACTTCGATTTTTTCCCCTTTTTCATCCGTCCCCCCCCCCTCTCTCTCTCTGTCTCTGTCTCGACCCTTTCGGATCCTTTTCTCGGTCTGTCTGCGATCTAGCCTCTATTTCGATCCACGGTTTCGCGCGGTATATCCGGTAAGTGACAGCGAGAAATACGGCCATCGTTTGCGCCCATTGTACGTTGCCGAGGTTTCCACAGATTCCTGCTCCTCTTTGTTTTCTCTCCTGGCTCGCCCGGTTCTAAGGATCGGCCGAACAGCTAGACGTAGGTACAGTGTACCAAGAGTAGGAGTTTCGCTTCGTTTGTAGAATTCGTTTCGACGAACCGAAACCATAGCTGTCGATGCTCGACGAAACATAGTCGTAGATAAACAGGAACGCGACGACGATTTATCCGAATATCGATTTCCGTTCCACGACCACACGTGCAATTCACGACCGATGATAATTATAGCGGCGCGTACCGCCCGCGGCAATTTAAATTCTTCGCCGAGGGAATCTGGGTTAAGTAGACGTGGAGAAATGCGAGCCAGGTGGACGATGCTCTCATCGTAGGTAGAAGAACGTTGAATGAAATTCGATGGAATCGTCGTAATAAACTCCGTTAATCGATCGTCCCGTTTGACGGTAATAAATCTCCCCCCTCTCGGTAAATTATACGTTAATTTTACGACGATATAAAACGGATATCGATCCACGAAAACACTTGGTAGCACGTTCCTGAGTCGTTTGTTAAACGGTCCGACCGCTGATGATCAATCTGACTCGTAAAACGCGATATTACCAGAAAAAACGGTAACAGCGAACGCGAAACGTGTCATCGACTCGTCGAGGCACACGCCACCCCTTTTCTCCCCGTCCGTGCTCGTTAACATCCTTCATCTAAATTCACCTAGCGTCTCTCGTCGGACTGCTACGAAAGAGGAAAAGGTAAAAGACCAGCCTCTGTTACCCCGTCTACGTCTCTGCACGTTACACCGTGTGCATTTTCGCGGACGCGTGACGAGGAACCGGTTGAACGGTGATTAATTCGCGCGTGAAACGCCACCCTCGTGCTCGGCACCGGTCCAATTTATCACGTGCTTTGGATTCGCGCCGGCGATAAGGGGGTGCTGTCGCGGAACGAGAAGAAAGAAAGGGTCGAAGAAGAGAGCCCCTCGTCGCTTCACCGATACACGCGAGCTTCGGCGTCGGTACAGAGACGCGTACGAAGAAAACAGAAAATTAACAATTTCGTCTAATTGCATCTCGTCGGGATTTTCAAAGGGGTGGATTCTGACGGCACGACGAGCCAGAACGTCGACGTTGCCCACCAAATTATCCGAAAGCGTGCGTTTACGGCGTTCGATTCCACGCGCTCAGTTCTCAGAGAATCGAGATGAAATTCGTCGGAAATTTCATTCCATGACGAGTGAAGATTCGACGCTCGCACTAAACGGTTTTATATCATCTGACGACGGTCGGTCGCGGAAAATCAGGTTCGTAAATATTCATGAAAAAATTGAACGACGCGTGGACGCGGTGCCAAGGGAAAAGGATTGATTCGCCGTGCTCGGATTAAATTCGATCCAATCAGTAGATATTCTTTATGCCTTTGAAATGCAATCGCGGCATTATGCGAGGGGACCGCGCAGTAGCACAATTCGCACACCACTATTCAATTCTACCATGGGAGGATTCAATTTCGCGTCTCCCCTGGTCCGGGCAAGAACAAGAAGAAGAGGGACAGCAACGGATTTGCAGTTCTTTTGTCTCTCGCACACGCTACTGCCGTAGACTCGACGGGAGAGACCTATCGACCCCCGATTTAATTCGAATCCTGGCCAGGCTGTTTCTTGCGCGTCCTCCCTGTCTCTACTTCTACGAGCGATGAAACAGATCGCCGTTTAAAGTTTTAACCATTGTATTATTACTTGTATTATATTAATACTATCAGAAGACTGTTATTCTCGAACTATTCGAGATCTGACCTTGAAATAAATTTAATATAAAAAGAATTCGATTTTTTTTACTGTGTCACACTGGTACAGCCCCTTAATTACACGCGATTTCGTGTCTCCCATGTGTCTGCGAAGCACAGCGACGTAAAACAAAGGAACATAGGTGGCCCGCCTAATTTTTTCATCGTCCCTTTACCGGTGGACCGCCTGCGAACGAGGTCTGCCTACCTACACGAGCTATTAGACCGCTCTAGTACGTCGTTTTTGTACGTTCCGTTCCCTTTCTTTCTCTCGCTCGCGAACTCTGTCTCCTCTTTTTGTTTCTACGCCGTCTCTGTTCCTCTCAGCGTCGTTCCCGTCCGGTGTGCGTCGGTCAGTTTAAAGAAAAACGTTGGCCAAGTATGCGTTCCGCTCGTGCTTCGGTGATTAAATGGTATCGGGCCGCGATGCAACTTTCTGGATGCCTCGCGCGAGCTATGGGATCGTTAGCGCGGAATCTTTCTTCTCCAGGAGAGTAGCTTCCTCCCTGTTCCTCTTTGCTTTTTCGCCCCCAATTTTTTCCCTAAGATTCAATTTTCGGTTTTATCGCATCAGCGTGCCTTCTCTTCCCTTTCATCGCGTTCTCGGATCCACTTACACAGATTCCTCTTTACTCGATCACCACGTATCTTTTTTTACGCGATAAAATTCAAATTGTTTCGCAGTGCATACATCGCGGCTTCAATATTTCCGGTACCCAAAACAATGATCACTCGTCTATCGAAACGTTCATTCTCACCCGAGGTACAGAGAGAGAGAAAGAGAGAGAGAAAGTTGGCTTCGGTTTTCAACGCAAACACCCCCAAGCCTTCTATCTCCCGTTCACAAACGAATCACTAAAAAAAGACGATGAAAAGAAAGAAGCGAGGGGTCAGGGGAAAGCCAGCGTGAATGTACGGTGCATCGAATGCCGATGGGATATGAAACAGCGAATTTTCTTTTCCGCTCCGAGAAATTCGTCTCGTTTCACGCACACAGCAGCGGTTGGCACCCCCGCGTACACGTGAACAGGCCACGTATTTTCCGTGGTGCCTAGCCTCGGCACAATGGCCGTGTCTCGTCGTCGTGCCTTTCACGGTGAAACCGGCTGCTGCAGGCTGCTCGCCGGCTGCTCGCTACACCTACGTTTACCATGAGATTTTACTCGGAGAGGTTCCTCTCACGAAGTGGAGCTCTAGTTAAGTTTTTGCCGGCTTCCGAGCCCAGTTTCCCACCGTCCCTCCCACTACCTACCGTCTGGATCCCCTTTTGCCGTGTTCGCGTTCCGTTCGCTGATCAGAATCCGTCTAACCGATTTCGGGATCGTCCCGAAGAAGCGAAACGAACGGCTCCTCTTTCATACGTGTCTCGACGAGAGAAAAAGAGAGACGAGGACTCGGGAGACTTACCTGGATCCGGTATAATCAGAAAACGATGAGAGCGAACACGGTGAGCACAACATTTTCGAATTCGTGTGCCTCGGGTCCAGGTCGTTTTTCGTCGAACAAGGTTGGTTTCGCCAGCCAGAGTCGGCTGAGCAAAATATGTATTAGAAGATAATTGATCGTCGATGAACTGTGGAACATGTAGGAAACCGTGTCTCTCGTCTGTAGATCTTCGTATCACGTGAATAATTCATGTCGGAATATCTCGATTTAATTACAGAGTAAAAACGAGGGATGAGAGTGGAATCTCCCTTGCGTTCTGGTTTCCCTCATCCCGGAAACGTTCGATCTTCCACGGAGCAACGCGTTCGTACGGAAGCGTATGGAAGTCGAAATACATGTATCGTTTCACGTATCGTGGTCGCTCCACGCATCGTCAGTTTAAATCGATCCCCCGTCCTCCCGTCGACGAGCTTTCCCTCGACTTATTTTTCTTAACCGAATTCCACGTTTCCGATCCCCTACCCCCCGTTCCTACGCAATTTTCCGTTTTGCTTTGAAGCCGTTCACCGTGCTCGTTTAGAGAAAGAATTCGATTCAATGCCACCCTCGACCTCGCTCCTCCATTGATCTTTTTTTTACTTCTACCAGAATCTATTCACGCGTTTACCGAGGTAACGAGCCGCACACGAGAACATGGGAAAAGATGATCTCGCTTCCACGATATAACTTCGAATCGAGAACTTTTGCATTGACCGAACGTTGCCACGGGTTCTCCCGCGAACACCTGCAGCGTCTTTCAAACCAACGACTCAAAACTTTGTCTAGTTCGTCGTTAGAGTCTATCCATGTTCTAGTACGCGTCGCCCGAAGACCTTTGTAAAAGAATACCGCACGGCAGTGACGGGCACGTCGCAGGATTCTTCACCCACGCACACCGCGAGTTACCAGTGGTGTCGAGGCCTTCAAGAATGCCTCGCAATTGTTGCTCCTGTATTATTCGAACTAGAAGAAAATCGCCCAGGACGTACAAAATTTTTTGCAACGGACGTCTTTCTCGATCGATTTAAGGATGTATTGGCTATACAGTCAATCCCAAAAGTTTATGCACTTTAGAAACGCATTTTTCAAAAAGAAATCAGACGTCGGAAGAACATTGCTAATAATAAACAACAAAAAAAAATTTTCGATTTTTCCGAGATTTTTCCAAGAGAGGTACCCTTCAATTTCTTCCAAATTTTCGTTTTTTCTCAATAACTCTTAAACCGTTGAATCTACGGGAAAATTGCATACAACCTTTCTTGTAGAGGACGATGAGATCTATAATTTCTGTATAAAAGTTTTTCGCTAGTGTCAATAGTTAACGAGTAATTTGCAAAAAACTGTTTTTTCGTTTTTCGTCCATAACTCTTTAAATATTAATG
>NW_017162322.1:3249262-3330969 GCF_001652005.2 Ceratina calcarata | reverse complement strand
ATTTTGAAGAAAAAAATTTTTCGTCAGCGTCAATACTTAATTAGATATTTCCTTCTATACTTTTTAGCATGTAGCTATTTATTATTAGCATTGTTACTTCCGACGTCTGATTTCTTTTTAATTATAGGGAATGCGTTTTTCTAAGGTACATAAACTTTTTGGATTGACTGTATAGCCAATACATTCTTAATGGACACGAGTCTACGCGAAGCGTACAGGACAGATATCTTTTAGATGGCCAATGCGAAAAAATCCCACGACGTGCCCATCACTGCCGCCACGGTATCGTCCTCCAGCTGGTAAACAGCTGCCCACATCCTGTCTCACGTACGCTACGCGCTTCTTCGCCGTCCTCTTCCTTCCTGTCACCCTCGAGACACGATCCCGATTCTTTTTTACCTTTATCGTTTCTCCGTCCACGCTCGAACGACCCGAGACGATGAAGAGAGAAAGGGCGTACAGGGTGCGTCAGAAGTAACCGCCGGAGAAACGCGTGGGGATCGATACGTATGATTCGAACGTCCGCGAGTTCAAAGATTTACGCATTGAAAAGTGCAGACTTAGAGAGGTCCCTGAAACACGAGATCGGGGTTCGAGCGTGAGAGATTCTTTCCGAGGGCCCAAAGGTAAAGTTCCTAGATACGGGTTTGTCACCTCTGACCCACCCTGTAGAGCGAGAGTCGCGGTACTAAAACGTTGGACAGGTGCACGGGAGGATGCACGGGTGGACATCGAGTCCGGCGCAGAGTGGCACGCGACTGGCCACCGTCTGTTTACCCATTAAGAGTCGCGCCGGGTATTACGCGCGTGCGTTTTCACGCGTGCGAGCGTCCGTAATAAGAAAGGGTGGAAAGTACGCGCACGCAGCTACCTACGCCGAGAGATCCAAGGCGATAGATCGCTGGTACTGTTAAACTGTTTAAACGCTCACTGGACAGATAGGATCTTGCCCATGAGACGACCGTGCTAATTAGAACGGGAACCATCGCCCCTTTTCATAAATCCTTTGCGCGATTTCAATTTATCTTCGAGACAGTTTCGAAACCGAATTGCGACGGGCTCTCAACGGGCCACGATCGTCCCGGCTGTGACTCGAGACGGTGTTTGAAATTTTTCAAACAGACGGTTGTAAAAAAGCGCGGAATTCGAAAGAAATTTAGAAGCTCGTTTCCGAGTTACATCGATTCGAACCGACAAGGGTGTCTCGATAAACAGGTGATCGGTATCCGGTCCCGCATACGTTTGGTAGACCGTTGAGAGGAATCGTGTCGTACAGATAACAACTTCGTATTCTCGTAATTCATGTAATTCGCGACAGCTGCTTCGAACAATGAGCAGCTACAGCGAACGTTTAGCTTTTAGTCGATTGGAGACTTTGCCGGATCCAATAAGAAGTTCAGCGGAGAGCGTCTTAATAACTTGCTTGTTTTCGTGTTTTTAATCAAATTCATTTTCTCTCTTCGAAAATAAGAATCGTAGTTGTGATCCTTGAAAGTTTTAATTAGAGAATAAAGGGCGATGAACGAAAATTATTAGGTTCAATTATAAAAGTTTGCAATTACGAAGATTCCTCCTGTTAGTCATTTTAAATGCACTAAAGACCGTCGACTAACGCACGAAATTAATTTGACTGAACGCAAACGCGTCGCTATCGACCGACCTACATAGCTATATCAGCGTAACAAAAAAAATAAAATTTTCTTGCAGTGAAAGTTTATACCTTAAAGAATATTATTCGATACTTATTTTCAAAAAAAGATTCCCAAAAATCACCTAATCTAAGACTGGTTGAGTCCCTTAAAATACATGCATATATTCTTCCGCACATCTCCTTTGGTCACGGCTGACGCGTTCGAATCGCGGGAGAACTATTATCATTAGACCGCCGCTGTTACTGCCGCAGTTGAAAACGATGAATGCTCGCGGTGTCCCTTCGGTGTAATAAATTATCGATGGCTCGGGGGATTATTTCCTCGGTTCGCCCGCGGCGTAACGGACAGGTGGTGGCCGGACACCTTTTAGCTGCTCGCACTTCGTACACGTATACGATATGTATGAGCACGATTCGGCAGGCGGAATCGTTAGATCGCAATTTACCACTTGCTTTCAGGGTCGCTCGTATTTCACGACCGGCTCGCTGTACACGATCGTTAAAGTCGTTGTCTCTCGACCGGGACAGGGGTTTGAAAAAGAGAAGGTCCCCACGAGATAACATCTTCAGTCGCGTCCCGATGCAAGATAAGGGGTTGTCTCGTCTAGTTTCACGTTCTTACCTTTCGTGTGATTTACCTCCGACCCCGTTGCAACGTTTCAATTCACCGAGGAACAAAATTTGTACGTCGCTGATTGTCTCGAGCGATCTCACAATGTGAATCGCGACGTATCCCCATATTAAAAAAAGATTGGAAAAATGAGTCTGTTTACGTCGTGGTCGGTGGGTCGGGAAGACGAGCGCATAGATCGATCGGCCGTCGACCGGCCGGGTAAAAGTTAAGTGGGTAAGAACAGAAGCGAGGTCCCTGCAGACACCTTGTCCAACAAGATTTAGTTCGGTTGCACTCGAAACTGCACCTGCGTGGCGCGTGCTACGGAGATGCATCTGTCGTATTCTCGCCCGCGGCCACGTGCCCCGACGCGTTCATACTTTACGTGCGACCGGGCACGTTCGCGAGCGAAACGAGTCGGAGAAAAATTCCCCGTTCTTTACGACCCCTTCGTTCGCAAATTGTTTTCTGCTCGTACTTTACAGACCGTCTTATCAGTTTGAATCGACATCGGTCGCGTCATTTAAGGTTGTACGAGCCGTAAGATCTCTGACAAAAGTTTAAGACGTGTAATAAAAAGCTGTGTCCAATGAAGCAATGAACTTTTAGGAAAAATGATAATTACGGAGGAGTAAGGTTTCAATGCTTTCTCATTGATTTAATATAATGGTAACATTAATTATGAGACGAAAAAATTCTGAATGAAATGGACCCGAGTCAGTCTCGGTAAACGGAATCGACCGACAGATATTTTACGAAAGCTATCGCGACGCCGTGAAACAATTTAGTAGATAAGGTCATGGAGATTCATTTCTCACGCATTTCGGGGAAAAATTGGGTAGGCAGATAAGGGAAATAAATAGCTGGTGAAAGGCACCGCTCGGCGAGATTAATTGTCTCTCTAATATCCGTTAGGCGAGAGCGCGGTTACTCCGTTTTATCGAAAAAGATAAAGAGGCCGGGAGCGAAGTAGAGTATGTACACACGTTTCGTTTATCTAACCTGCCTAGGGGGCTATCTATAGAGGCATCTACTTTTCCAAATATGACAGCGCACTTTTCTCCCCCTCTCGCTCGGATCTATTTCGGGTGGTCGACTCGAAGCACGTACGCAGTGGTAATAAATTTAGTAGATGATAAAGATAGAGAATTACTGAATAAACTGTTCTGAGCGGACGAGAAGAGTATTCTCGAAGACTTCGTGAGGAACCGGGATAAATTCTGAGATTTCGTCTCCATTTGTCGACGGGGCCACGAAACAACGATATCGACGAAGCGAACTTTAAAGCACGTCCGCACGAAGCTTCCCCCGTACTAACAGGTAGAGACCGTTGAACGTTCGGGTTGATTCGCGGGGCACCCAAGGCTCTATCGCGGTGCACCCAGTTCAGGAAGATAGCGTTGGTGGTAGTAGGAGTACCGTTGCGCCGCGTTGCATCGCAACGGCGAAAAGAACCGGCAATTTCCAGCTGCACAACAATGCACCGGCGTTACGAAACCACCGGCCGGACCCTTATCCCGGTCTCTCTCTCTCTCTCTCTCTCTCTCTCTCTCTATCTATCTATCTATCTATCTCTGTCTTTCTCTCTGTGTCGGTGTCTCTCGTCTGTCGCAATTTACGATCTAGTCTGGCGCGTTACGATCGGTACCGACGATATTCTGCATAGCTCGTGTCTCGCGCGAGACGCGCGTTTAATATTACCGCAGTTAAATAAAATTCTCTACTAGGAAACATAGAAAACGCATTAACGCAGAGACAGAAAGTTCGTGGGCGAAAATTCCTTGGTCAGAAGGTGAAACGAAGTGAGTCACCTATTCAGGAAATTCAAATGCACGCGTTAATTGAGGTCTCAAGTATTTTTATCTGCGGTAGATTACACGGTCCCATTGTCAAGTAGATGATCAATTTGATCTTTGTAATCGACACCGTTCGGAGGATCGTTGTTCGACCTTTTCAGAGCATCTGTTTTACTTCTCTTTTTCGACGACTGTGGCCTCCGCTCGAGCGTGTTTCCAACGGAATATCGTAGCTGACACGATCGAACGTTTGTAGCGATTTAGTTCGACATGCATCACTGGCAATCAAGTACGCTCGAACATTGTTCGGTGCTCCCGTAAAATTGTAACGTTACAAGATCGTAGCAGCGTCGATGGACGAAACGATTACGGTGGTAGTAGAGGCGAAATCCTCGGGACGTCTTGAAGGTGAATATGCAAGAAACTCGAATAGGAATATACTTGCTACGAACGCGAGGTTTTCGCCTCGACTATTACGAGTTCTCGAGCGGTTCGGTTCGATGCTTAAACATAATAAAAGCAGAACGTCTGACAGGATCGATAAATACTCCATGTATGGACGTTTTATAATTTAAAAATGCTGATCAGTGTATAATAAAGAGCCTTGTGGCGAAGGTCGGACGTCGCAACCGTCGTGTTTTCAAAGTATCGAAGGGGAAGAGGGGAAACGTACGTCGACGGGTGCAGCTGGACGCTCGACGCAGGTGCAGATGCGACTCGTAACAGACGCGAACGGGAAAGGTACGGGCGCGCCGGTGTCATCGTTGTGCCCTGGGTGCACGCCGAGAAATTAATCGACGCGCGAGGCTAGATCCGCTTCGATAAAACCAATTAAATTAAACGTTACAAATGGACGAGTGTACTTATGAAAAACGCACGGACGCAATGTTCATTAATATCATCGACACGTGGGCTCCGTGCAACGAAGCGCGTCATCATTTTGTTTCGAGGGCCGTTCGCCACTTTTACGATAGCTTTAATCCTGCTAATTAATTGAACCGCGAGAACGTTTAATTACCTTGTTCGTTGTTGTATTCACAAATCTTGAATATTTTCGTTCGAATCTGAAACGTAGTTCCAGTCTTTAGTCAAGATTGTACCAGCAACGAGATCTCTGATCTCCGAGACGTAACGACTCTTTCGACAGCCTCGCAGAATTTCTGAAATTCTACACGGTGTCTCAACAACGTCGAGGCTCTGTCGTCGCTTTTATTTAGGGCCAGGCTTAAGTAACGAATCGTCGTTTTATGAGCGAACGCTGGTCGATCGTAGAACTGACTTTTACGTACGGTAGAAACATTTCTTAACACGATATCTCGAACCGATATGGGCGTTCGCGATCGCGTGACCGTGTACAGGAAGTGATAGAAACTCCAGTTGTAAAGACAATGCGAGTCAGATTTTTGTGAACGCAATCTCTCTGTGTACAATTTATCGCCAACTGTACAAGAGGTGAACTTTTTAACTCGAGGAACTCGTTCGTTGTGATCGATCATTTATATCTGTTGAGGGGCTATACCATTGTGACAATTTTAAAAAATCAAATATTTTTTGCATTCTTCTAAAATTTATACCTTCCAGAATATCCTATTAAAATTTAAAGATCGACAGATACAATCCCTAAAGTTTAAAAATATTCGATCGAATACTTTTTGTCCAGAAAATTTCCAAAAATCGCTTAAATTTTGAACGGCCGCACTGGTGTAGACCCTTAAAATTTCGACGATCCGAAAATAGGGTAGACGTCAGATGTTTACAATAGGACGCCAGGTCGAGAGATTTTAAATGAAAGGCGGCTATTGAACGGAGGAAAAGCCGGGATTCCGCGAGGAGGGAACGTCGACGTTCGGTTATCTGAAACCGGTACGATACACTGGCCATAGGCAACGGGACAACGCTTCGCGGCGTTCCGACGGCGGCTCGGTGAGCCAGGCCGGGAACGCGAGGGCCGTGTAGAAACGCGGAGAGACAGACGACGGAGAACGGCGGCGATGCAGCGTGACGAGTGCGTGGGAGTGCAACGTGGGGCGACGAGCTCGCGATGTGGGTCACTAGGAAATTGTTAGTCGTCCGTCGTTCTGACAGCCTTCCTGTCCCGGTGAACGCGACGTGGGCGCCATTGTCTGCGATCCCACGGGGCAAGACGCTTAGGACACGAACGCTGAGAAGGGTGCAACCAAAAGTTCACCCGAGCTCGCGATCCGGGGTCGACACCGCGAAAACTCCCCCTCTCCCTTTGAACATATCAGCGTTCTGTTCTATACGTATTTCATTTATATGAATCCTCGTTACTCAGTAAATTTTTAATACATAATTTAAGAGTAAAAACTAAAAACTCGCGTCCCGTGTTAGATTTTTGAGACGCTTCGAAATAACGGCTGATCGATCAAAAGTCAGATCGCACGTGATTCCGTGAGAGGATCAAAGTCAAAGAGCAAACGAATAAATTAGCTGATATTAAATAATGTTGAACGAAGATTGAAACCCGGCGAGCGCGATCATATGTCCCGGTATGAAAGAGTTTATTTGCACGCTGCGAAGACCCGTTTGTTGTACATACGTGTTTCACTTTCCCGCGTGCCAACTGTATTCAATGGGATTAAAACAGTTGCATAACCGTGGAGGAGGGTGGGAGGGAGTTAGAGAGAGAGAGAGAGAGAGAGAGAGAACGTCGAGATGATAGAAAGCAACGGAGACCGCGTGCATACAGTGTGTGCCGATGGTGTACGGGTTCATTCTACAGTGCCTCGTGCCTCTCTGAATGATGCACGTTTATTATCTCTTTTTTCAGAGCGCGCCATAACGCGCGACTGCTTTTATATCCGGTGCCGCCCACGCCCACGCTTTCTACTGTACCGTTGCACCGTTGAAAAGAGCTATTTTTGCAATTAAACGTTCGTTGATGAATCCTAAAACTAAAAACTAAAAAATGCGTCTTTCCGTCTCTGACAAATTCCCCGTAAATCCGTAACTGATTAAACCGGTACGAAATTGAACGATCGATTTCATTGCACGTGGTCGCTCGTATCACCGATCTTAGCTGTACTATTTTGCTCACGAGGAAACACCGTGGCTTTAGGCAGATAAAAGTGTGCATGTAAATCGTTCGGACCTGGACCGGATCGGTGGTGGACGTGTGGGCGAGCAATTCCGTGACGCATAAAAGCTCCCCGTATCGTTTGGAACCGCGGGTAGTTGCATTGCGACGAGCAGGCGCGCGAGCGCGATACGAGACGCTGACAAGGGTTACCGGGCAAGTAAACGAGAACTCGCGCGAATCGTCGGGACGAGATTTAACGCGATATGCGTTAACACGGCCTCTGGGACACGGCCGGTGCATTAACCCTTTCACCGTGCGCGCCGCTTTTCAGGACAGGAATGTGATCGCGTTACACGTTTTAAAGCTGATCGTGATTTCCAATGCGAATATTCGATTGTTCGGTGTAATCGATTGGCTGAAAACTCATCGGTAGCGAACGGCGTGTTAATTATTATTGATGCTCGTACAAACACGCTGAGATTCATTGTTCATTTCACACGTTACGTTCGTAAAGAGAACGTGACGTGGATGGTGGCGTTAAATATGTTACAACAACTCTGTTTCCTACAAAACAATTGAGAGTTGAAACGCGAGAACAGGGAAAAGAATAACTCTCGGGTGGTGGACGTCGACAAAACGGTCGTTAATGGGTCATACCTGGCGGTAATTAATTTATGAGGTGTTGAAGTGGGCTCATACGCGGAGGGTGCATTAAAATGCACCCTTGCAGGACGACGAACGCGACACGCGGAGAAACGGCTGGCCACGCTTTTGCACGCGTTCAGCGCACGAACCTTGCCGGGAGCAGGAAATCCGAAATGCAACGACCACGCGACGCGTATACAATAACCGAGAGAGAGAGAGAGGAGACGGTATTCGCGATCCTCGAGTACGATATCGAGCAAGAACCTCGTCACGGCTTTAATGGCTTCATTTAGATTCCGTTTCAGCGCTTTGGGTTCGCCGGTCGAAAGTGGCCGGCCGCCTTCCCGACGTTTCGCGCCATCAGAGTAGATCGGACGGGCTCCAAATGGGTCGAGACGGTGCTTTTTAATTGACGTGTTCGCGGATTTGAGTTTGGAATCATGAATCGCGACGATAAAACTTTCGTCTGAGACGAACCGAGTCGAATCGAACCCGACCGTGCAATAATCTCTCGGCATGGTCAGAAGAAACTGATTAAAGTAACGAACAACCCTCGTAGTAACTTTTGTCCCATTAGTTGGTCAAGTTTTCTAATTCTAACGTTCGGTGTAAGCGTTAGACCGCTCGTTATCGCTTGATAACGCGCCTACGTTTCTCTGTTTAAAATTCTCGGTATTAAAACACTCGTCGATCGATAAGAAATATTTTTAATCCCTTTGGACTCTCATGACTTTGATAACGATTTCACGGTCAATTTCTATGAAGTGTCGAAGCGACTTTCGTGTTCCTAAATCGGCAATGGGACAAGTGTTACACTCGTCGCTTACCCCGTACATTTTACAATCAGATTCGACATCGTACGATGAACATCAAACGTACGTGTGTGTGTGTGTACACGGTGCGTATGTAACTAATCGCCTGTAAATCGATGTTTCAAAACCTATAAATACCCCAGGTCAATGGCAGCGGGAACGAACGAGCGACATCAGCCGTCAGAATCAGTATATCGGATTTCGTTTTCGGTCTCGTCATGTTCGAGATAGGTCAGTCGCAGATCCATTCGGCCCTCCACGTTGCGAGTGGCGATTTTCCGTCGATTTAGACCCTTATACCCTTCCACGGTTTGACGCGAGAAAGCCGGAGGCAAACATGGCACGTGGAAACGTATCGCGGTGTACCAAATGTATGCCGTGTTCCAAAATCCGACAGACCGCCTGTCATCGGTTCAAATATTGGACGTAGCTTTTTAACACGTTTCTCCTGACAGAGATTTCACGGCTCGAACCCTCATAAAAATTGTTAAACGTATCGTTGAATTCTCTTGGTTCGGATCGTCGCCCATAAATCCAATTGACCGTCGAAACGATCTCCCTGCGCGTTAATTAAATACAGTGGCGAGAGCACTTATCGGTAACGAACTTACGCACGGTCGTGTGGCACGATCTCGCGAACATTTCGCAATTGCGGAGTCAGTGACATTTCTGGCTCTCCCACACGAGGCCGCGTGTAACAGTGACTCATTCCCGAAGACGACGAACCCCGAAAGGAAACGCGGAGTTGAATGAAGCGATGAACGGTCCGTTCTCGTGAATGAATTTACTACCGCCTTTACGCCGTGGCGACCGACGATCTCTTTCGCCTTCTCCACCTCCCCCTCCTTCATCTTTTTTCTTGTTCCTCTTATTTTTCATCTCGCTCGTCCCACTTCTCCTCATTGTAAGCCGGCCCGAGCTTCAATTAATTTGTCGTCGAGCTCGTCGCGAAATTAACGTTCTCGTTACTTCCGCCCTCCTCTTGCTACTCGATCGAGACAATGCCGTGTCTCTGCTTCACTGAAGACGTTCCTGCTAATGCGATAATTCTTGTTTTCTAACCAACATTCCGTCGACAACGAGCTCCTTACAAATTAAAGACTGGAGGAACAGAACTCGCGGTGGTCCAATTTGTTCCACGTCTGAGCCAATGGACGCACGAATTTCTTGACGCTGTCGATTCGATTCGATAAAGTTCGGATTTCGTTAGGTCGGGTAATCCTGGTCGGAAGTCGTGCGAGTGGCATTGCACGAGGTTACGGAACGTCACCGCAACCTGTTACGCTGTCGGTTTCCCGTCGCGGTCTGGGAAAGTGCGAGGCGAGACCCCGGTTAGGAAAACGCGGTGTTTCCACCCGCATTCGATATGTACAGGAGTCCGTCTCGCGCGGAGACAGACTCTTCGAACGAGTCTGGTATCGCTCGATCCCTGCAAGCGAGCCACTCGAATCCTGGCTTCCGTCCAGCGACTCCGAAACCCGAAATAAAATGACGTCCGCACATGGGAATCGCGCTTGCCAAACGGCTCGTTAAAGCCGATCGTACATTTTTAATTTGAAGCGTGATTGGTTGTTCGAGAGAAATAGATGCAATTTTCTTGACATTCTATGTTAAAATAAAGTCCTGTCTTTGACGACGTGAATCAACTGTCCAATGTTCAGTTTTAGCTTTGCTTTCTCAATGTGCTACATCAGCTGGCACTCTTATCGTCTTCACTTAGCTGAATCCGGAAGCTTGCTTCCTTTGCTCGTCTTCAGAACTTAGTCCCTTACCATTCGTCAAGTCGATTGATCGTTAGAAGATTAAATACGCACTAAGAAATGATAACACCGATTCAATAGAGGAAATAGGATTGATTCGATCGAAACAGTACGTCAAAAATTGCATCGAGGTCATTTTAAGGAGCCGCCCATCCAACTGACGAGACTCTTAAGTATTGCCTGCGACCCTCGTCGTCAGGAAGCATTGATTTCCGGGTTCGTCCCGTGGCGTCGAATCGGGCCGGTTTCGTTTAACGCACGGCCTCCTGGGCGATCGCACGCGCACATACGCGCACCGTGTCATTCGCGACTGCACAA
The DNA here is from genome assembly GCF_001652005.2 of Ceratina calcarata. Taxonomy (NCBI): domain Eukaryota; kingdom Metazoa; phylum Arthropoda; class Insecta; order Hymenoptera; family Apidae; genus Ceratina; species Ceratina calcarata. Next base: position 3,320,334 of record NW_017162322.1, on the reverse strand, counting down.
TCGTTATCGTTGTCCGTCCGCCAGTTATCCCGTATGGTTTTCGTTGCCCGTCCCTCCTCTCTTCCAGGCCCGGCGGCTGCTCGCGTGACGAGCCAGAAACACCCGACCGTTTCCTGTCCATCCTTCTGTACGCGTACAATATCGCGTGCATGCAATTACGCGACCCATCGCGTGAACCTGCGTCTTTAGCCGTGAATTTTTAACGAACCCCGATTTTCGTCAACGACACGCGGCGTACGTAGGCCCAGAACGATCGAAGGGCTTTCGAACAGAATCAGAATTCTTCGGATCGAGAGCATTGATAAACGGTGCTCCGTCGCATTCAGAACGCAAGAACGTCGAAGACATTTGCCCCATCGGAGGGCAGACGCGATGGACGAGCCGATTAAATTGGAAAAAATTCAGGCGTCCTTATCTCGCGTGACGCGCGTCCTCGGTATCGTGACTAACGGTCGAACGGTGATTATCCGAGGATCGACGGTCGTTCAACGACCCCGAAGAAACTCCCCGAACGAACGCTGACAAATATTTAACGCGCATTGCTCGGTTCGTTGCTCGTTACTTCGTAATCACGAGCGTACGCCGACGGTGTTTCATGAACTCTTTTTATCGCTTGTTTCGATTCGTTAGACTTTTTCTAAACGGGTTTCACGATCAAACGATCCAGTCCTTGAAACACTTGATGAACTAACGGGAGCGTAACTTTGACTTGTTCCAGGGCCGTGAAAGCGTTCCAGCAGGTGCTATGGGTGGAACCAGGATTTCCACGAGCCTGCGAGGTTCATTTACGGCTCGGCTTAATGCTGAAGGTCCACGCTGACTTTGACGCCGCCTTGAAGCACCTGACACTCGCTCTGATCGATGCCACGACACCTGCCTCGTTCTCCAAGCTCGAAAGTGAGTATTCGCATGTCCGTCCTCGCGTTTTCGCCTACGCGCGTTGTACTCGTGAAACATAACGCACGGCGGCCAGCTGCCGGCCCGACGTAAAACCATGCATTTTTACTCATGAAATCTTACTCCCGTGCCACATGTTGCTTCCTCGCGTGGCCGACTTTCTTTCCGTCCTTCGGGCTACGAAGATTCTCATAAGTTATCCGCGATACTCCCCGAAATTATATCGACGCTCCCCTCAGAGGTGGTCTGACCATTTACTCACGCGAAACGTGTACAAGTAAAATGAGATAATACATAACGCAGTACATTTTCTGTGTCATTTGAATCGCGAATCACTTACGACCGAGGCAAAGTTTTCGAACGAGAAATCCTTTGATTCAGTCGCTAGAAACTCGTACTCGTTTTCAATGTATCACCACCTCGATAGAAGGGGTTTTAGTTAAAATATGCGGGAACTTTCACTTTGAACTCTCGTTTTTTCATGGACGCCTCGTTACACAGGGTCGAGCTCCGCGTCGGCTTAAGAATTAAGAGACTCAGGCTCTCCTCGTCTCTCGGGATATTGGGTTCTACGAGCCAACCTCTGTCGAAACTTGGACGTTAAAAACGTCTCGTCAGAGAACATTCCCGTATCAATTTTCCTCCGTTTTGTCTCCTCAAAGGAGCACACCCTCAATCAGAGTACGAAAGGTCGCGAGATCTCGTTAAAAAAAGTTATTAATATATCGTACAATTTTCAATTCGTACAGATTTTATGCATACTCCAATATTATATGGATCAGTGCGAACTGTTTCAGCCGCCGGCGGAACATCGAAACAAAGGGAAATGAAAAAATTCCATGAAAAGTGAACGTGAGAGAACGCATTCGGATTCATTCCGCATTCAACGTTTTAATGTATCATTTCAACTCGGTCATCACGTTGCAGGCGATGTTACGTACAACGAATGCGATGGAATCGGGTTCAAAGTGTGAAAGTCGGGAAAAAAGCCTTGTTCTTACGTACAAGTACAGCGAACGTCTTGATATTTTGCACGGTTTACTCCGCAAACTTGACCCCGTTTCCTAACGTGATACGGCAATTTGTGTGTCACGTGTGACTCGCGATAACGTCTATCACGACGGAGTTAGTACATATTGTTCAAGGGTGCATTACGTGCAGCCTTAACGATTTTCCCGGAGCCCAGCTTCAATCGCTGCGCGTTTCTAAACTGCCCGAACGATGCATATAAATGCAACGATGAATCCTCACACTCGGTCAGTCTGTTAAATTTAATGATCGCTCGACGTATGATAAATCTAACGGCGCAAAGAAAAAGGATTTTGGCCGACGTTATACGAAGGTAGAAATTATAAACCGTGATTCATGAATCGTGTGAACACGCCGGTTGAAAACATAGACGCGATGTATAACGCATGATTCCGAGTAGCATTCTGTGGATAAGTGGAACAGAACATTAAACGTTGAGTAATAATGGGGAATCCGCGGCGGAATTTCATCTCGTCTCGCGTACAGCTTTATCTACGTCACCTTGGATTACCAAGAACCGCGTATGAGTCACCCGGAAGACGGATCCGATCTGTCGTACCATTTCACGGTCTAAGTTTAACGCGGAATAAAAATAGTCGCAGGCGCGAGGCAGGATATTACGAAATGAAAAAGCTCGCTCGGTTCTCTGCCGCGAGACCGGTGCTTAAGGACGTTAGTCCCGCTCAGTTGGTCTCAACCATTTCAAGTGGTGCCACGTAGTGGTACACATATTAAATAGAAACAAATGGTTGAGAACCTTTGGCCCTCTAATACATCGCACAGCGTATACATACGCACTTACACAAGCTTACACAGAAGAGCCGTTGCCGCTATTGGCTACACTATCCCCTCCCTCGCCGTTCTCAAGAACGCGTTGTACAAAAATACCGTACTTCATCTCAGTATTTCTACTAAACGAATCATCAAAATTTTCTGATTTTTTTTTTAATACAATTGTAATAAGTTAATTTAGCATGTGTCAGTTTTTTGAAAATATCTGTAGAACCGTTTTTCCTTAAATTGCTGAAATCCATCATTTTACCGGCCTTTTCTCGTTTTCACATGGTAAAGTTCCGAATTCGATAATTTATTGCTACTCTCCCAATCGTCAGATCTCTCTAAGATTTTACACATATATTTGTGATGCTCTATTGAATACTCATGCAAAATTTCAAAACATTCTGTAGAAAATGGATTTTGGGACTAACGTCCTTAAAAAGATTGAATCGCGCGTGTCCAATGGAATTTGAAAGCAGCTGTTGATTAAACGAATCGCACGTTATCCTTTTTACTTAATTCTTCTCGAAACGATGATTGGGGATCTGGAATTATGCGCACCGCAACTGAATCATTGATGATTCTGATTCATCGATCTCCCTCGATTCCCGGATCGTGCAGGCATCGTTTCTGTTTACCAGGAATCGGCGGAAGTTGAACTTATAAAATAGTTTGAGAGCTGAAAGCTGGATTCAGTAGCGTTCGGGTCAGTCAGTCTGACGCTTATCAGAAACAAGTGTTACGACAGAACACGTACAAACTGTTTACGATCGTAATTAAAAAATGGATATTATAATCAGCGAGGTGATCACTTTTAATGTTTGAACAGCGTATAAACACTGCGATTCACGCGACTGAACATTAGCGCGTGTAATTATACTTTCAGTTCCTCTTCGACGCTGGAATTTTGTATTACTGTACGCGTGTCACAATTCCTGATTACTAAAACATAAATTCCTTTGGTCTGTTGCAGTAAAATTTCACATAGCCCATTTACACGAAGTCCAGGGGAAGTATCGTCTGGCCAAGGAGCACTACGAGGCGTTGCTCAAGGAAAAGAATCTGCCCTCGCATCTGAAGGCCGACATTTGCCGCCAATTAGGTGAGTCTTCTTTAACAGTGGTGGTACGATAAAATAAAGAAGAATCGGTGACTCGAGCTTCGTGCTTTCGTCTTTGACCTTGTTTTAGTTGATCAATTCTTTTACACGCGAAACTCTTTAATTCCCCGATGACGGTGTAGAACACGTTAAGCCGGGCGTATCGAGTCATGACCCCGCGAATTGTTTCCCTCCTCGGCGAGAATTTGGCTTAAGGCCCGTGAGCCGGGTGTACGAGCAAGTAGCAGACACGTGTATTGATTTATTCCGGGTTGGGGTGACCTGGCGATGAGATGGGGTGGCGAACGCCGGCAACCGGCAACAGGGGAAACGGAGGGGAGGGTGCGTTATTCGAGCGACAGAGAAGCGAGAAAAGGACGAGAGAGAGAGAGAGAGAGAGAGAGAGGAGAAACCGAATTCGATAAGGAGGCGAGAGATTGTGGGAAACTTTCTACCCCATCGTCCTTCCTCCGTTTATCTTTCTCTCCGTTTCATTTTATCCCGCGGATCTCACCCCTTTCTTTGTCGGGCTCGGTTAGCAGCAGGGTTTGCCTCTTTTCGGAGCTAATTTTCTTTCGATGTCGCCGTTCCTCCGTTTCGTTTCATACTTCTACCGTCTCCAGTTTATGTTTCGCGATCAAACTCAACGATACAAAGTAGAACTTGGGTAGATTCAGAACATAGTTACCTCTTAGTAAAATCTCGGAAAAATACTTCAAATGAAAGTTGTAGGTACTGTTATTTCCTGCACAAAAAAGTCGTATCGCGTTTTCGCCGACGGATCCGAGTTGTAAAGGTACGAGAACCGCACCACCGTGTCGCGGCGTAAACCTCGAATTCCCACGTGAGTCATCGGGCAGGGAGAAAGCGAGGAGTACGTCTGAAATTCTTGAAATTTTGCGCATCGTCCGGGTTTCCGGGTTCCCGTTTCTTCCGTCTCTCAAAGAGACGAACGGGTCGGCGGGAAGAAGAGGAAGGAGGATCGCCGGGTCGAAGCTTTCTGCGAGGTATTTAAATTACCGAGCCACCGGAACATGGTTCGGCCGGAGAAACGCGATTTCCGCGATGCTCGATACAACGAAACTTGAGCCTCATCGCGGCACGATCGAGTTCAGCCCTCTTTTTGCGGCCGAGTTTCGGCCAGGGAATCTTCTTACGAGCCACGAACATTTCCTTGAGCTCGAGCTAGTCTCCCGGCCGACAAGTAAACCGGATCGAAGAGACCGACAGTAGAAACTTGGAGAACGTCGATCTCTTTTTTTCCAATTCCATTTCATAGATTCTGTCCAATCGGTATCTGCCGCGCCGTCTAATCGGACTAACAGCATTCCCCCGTACGAAGAGAATAATTGAGAAATGTAAATGACGCGATGGTCATCCGGCGGTGAAAGTAAAAGTGAGACGCGTTTGCCTACCGAGGATTCTCTTTGAGGTGTTTTCTATTGAGCCCCAGCTGCGCTTCGCGTTTGCCGAGGGATTTGCAAGGCGCAACTGGGTCAGCACGACGTGCAGCTTGACCTGTATAATCTTTCGGCTTCTACCTGCCCGTAGTGTGTCACGTACCGCGCGCTGCCTCATTAAACGGGAGTCGAGTACGCTCGCAACACACGTTTCACGTATAGGCGGCACCCTCTGCCCTACCGCAGCGGACAGCCTGCCTCGAGGGCATTCGGCCTGTTTTATGCATTCGACACATTGAATATTTCATTCTGTTTTTCTTCTCTTCCGTGTTCTCCCGATTATCATAGTCGTAGGAAAGAGATTTGGATTTAGGAGCCGTATTTCAAACACGAGTTCCTGGCTTTAGATCGACAGCAGACGGTACAGATCAACGTCGTTCCTCACTACGAGTTAAATATGTCGATCATGAATTCTTCGAAAAGATGAAATGAAAATTCATTTGTATTTAATTGTACGAGACGAGAGGAGAGTCCGAGTACTTACACTAAGTTTCTTTGTACTTTATGAACTACGAGATTAAACTCGAAGCAAACACGCCCGTCGCCGGAGACGAAGAACCGGACTTACGTAATTGTCCCGAAAGTTTCGCTCGTCCCTTCGACTGTTTGTTGGTTTTTACGGTTTCCGAACGGACACAGGAATCTTTTACAACCTGTTTACGGGTTATCGCGTGTCAAGGCGCAGGACCGGTTCGATGCGATTACTTCCTTTTATCCGTTTTGCTCTCCCGCGATTCTTTTCCCCTCGTTTAGCTTCGTAACTGACACTTCCTCGTCTCTGCGAGAGTCAACCTCTCGCATGCACCGCTCCGCGAACATGCGAAGGGATGATCGACGGGGATGGAAGCGGAACGCGAATGTTCCCGCCGGTTTCCTTGAACGCGTGCAAACTTTCGTGTCTGAGGATCGTCAAATCGTTGCAAATGACCGTACGAATTCGTAAACTATCGCCCGGTGACTGGTTTACGACTGTTTACTTTGGGTCCAGCGATTTTGCACGTTCCATAAAGCGTGAGGCAATTTCGGATGGGTACTCCTCTTCAGGCAAAGAGAAAGTCCTCGGACACAATCGAGTTTTTGTAGCTATTAGTGTCGTCTATAATTCTCGTCGCCTTTTCCCGAACATAGACTGGATGAAAATATTGTACCCCAAAGGAAAAAAAACAAACCCGAAGATGGAGGGTAGAACTGCGTGTCTATTATTGGACGCGTGGAAAACGTAAGAGTCGGATGAATGAAAGGGGCTACGTACAATTAGTGCATTGTAGACGGTTTAATCTCGCCGGGTGGTTTATGAGCCCGCCGACTTAATCCCATTTAAAATCGGCGTGTATTCGCGTTTAGCATCGCGTTCTACGATTGTGTAACAACTTGTTGCGAAACTGTTGTTTTCCCACGGCACGTATTTAATTTACGGGGTATAGTATAAATACACGGTGTACGGCGGCACGAAAATTACTATGATCACGATCGCGTGGAACAGTTGCAAAAATGAGAGAGTAGAATAGTTTCGAACAATGAAAAAAATATATTCGTGGAAGCCGAACGAAGAGTATGGAAGGCGATAGAAGAGGGTGCAGAGATGAAAGTGTCGTCGTGCATAAAATTAGTATAATGCAAGCTCGGAAGAGTGCACAGACCTCTGGGCGAGCTCCATCGTCCTAGCTGAAGCAGGTCTAGGCGCTGCATGATAATAATGAACGCAAGAACAGGAAAATAAAGGTGTACCGTTACGAGAGGCAGCTACCTAGCATCAAGCTTCGCGCATACCGTGTGCCTGTTCAGGTCCCGCTCGTCGCGTTAGAATAATATTCAACACCGTGCAAGTTCAACGAATTACGATAGCTAGTTTAAATTCGAAAGTAATATACGTCACTCGACGATCTATCCCGTGAATTCTACAGATTCTGAAAAGATCCGGAACTATTTTTTTAGAAGATGCTGGCTGTGCGAAGGTCTACGCCTATATTCAAAGAGGGTTGTAATTCGAGTCCGCCTCGAAGGGAGAGTGGGGTAAAAGTGGCTACCCTAGGCTATACCTGCGAAAATCTATTCAGTCCGGTACTCGTCTAGCGTCGAGGCAACAACGCAACGTTCACAGCAAACTCTAGGCCACGTTGGCCCTTGAACTTGGTATTAGTTCACGGTCCTCCCTATGCGTTTACAATTTTGATTTCGCGTCGTTCTGTTCATGCTCCTTTAAAGTAATGAGCCCGTCTGCGTTCCAAGTTCCGTGGATCATCCTGTGTTTGATTTTCGTGCATTCGCCCGATATAGGGCGTCGAGGCTGGGAAGGCCTAGGAAGCAAAGCTCGTTCCTAGTACGTACAAGGATTAAATCCGGGAGACGAGGATGTGGTCACGTACACACCGTGAATCGATGATCGTACACATTTTGAAATCAGTTTTTTCTTTGTCGATTAAAAAGGCAGAACGTTCTCATTACGACATGGATGTCCAATATACGCCTGAATAATTCTTGTACAAGTCGCCCCTGAGACAAGATCTTTGAGAAATGAGCAATACGTCTGAGCAACCTGTTTTCTCTATCTTCCGCACGATTTTTACTTTATTTTAACTTTCGACCGTCAATTTGTCGTTGCAGGATGGATGTATCACGTGGTTGACTGCTCGGTGCTTGGTATAACGAGACAGCAGAAACAAGTAATCGCCATCCACTGTCTGCAAAAGTCCATCGAAGCGGAACCAAAGAGCGGGCAAAGCCTTTATCTGCTCGGACGTTGCCTCGCCGCTTCTGGAAAAGTTCATGATGCGTTTATTGCTTACAGGTACACAGACGTACAGACGTTGTGTCCGTAAAACGCGACGCGCGAGTTAATCTTGAAATTATTGCGACCGATACATCAACCGGATACTTCCTTAAGCCTCTTAACTGCCGGTGGGACGACTAAGTCCTCTCTCCGTTTTGCAACGTTTAAGTTTGTTCGAACGCATCGAAAGCATTCTCCTTTCCGCTTGCATTCTTAAAAGTATATTCCGGTTTGTCGAGTTAAAAATCCCTCTGTCGCGCGTTGCAAATTTATCTCGCTGACGCGGTCAATTAGATGTTCGAGAATTAGAAATCCGGCTACGTCGATGTCCAGTTAACTCAGTCTGTTCGAATCGCGTGCTCACAGTTTTGTACGTTGGTTTCAGAAATTCGGTGGAAAAATCCGAAGGGAATGCTGACACGTGGTGCAGCATAGGCGTCCTTTATCAACAGCAGAATCAGCCTATGGACGCATTACAGGCGTATATATGCGCGGTACAGTTAGACAAATCGCATTCGGCAGCGTGGACTAATCTGGGCATTTTATACGAAAGCGTTAGTCAGCCGAAAGACGCGCTAGCTTGTTACGTCAACGCATCCAGGTAAAGTAAATGATCGCAATCCTTTGTCACCGGAATATCCGGTAGATATACTGAACGCGTAACGCCTATCGATGGTATTTTGAGAATGTATCATGTAATGTAACGTAGAATTTGAAGATTCGTACCGATGCTTCATGTAACAGCATTTTCAGAGCTCCCGTACCCTTGTTCATCGTAGTATACATTGTCACTTATCTACTTCTTCTTTCTTTGTATCATCGATGTATACTCTCATGGTTGAAATAAAATGGAAGATCACTACTGTCATCGATCCTTATCTTAAGTTATAACCGAACGTCACGACACGGTTGCACCAAAATTATCATAAAAGCAAGTAGAAATGATAAATTAAAATGTATCTGCGGCAATCTATGTTAAGTTTACCATTCCTCAGTTTTATATTTTCGGAAGTCACTATTCATCGTTATTCACTCTGTATACTTACACATGTGCTCATTGTACCTTTTACATAGTTTTCCACTGCGTAACAAGCGATCCGTCGCTTTTGGCGCCTCATAGATGATACACGCGAAATAAGTAAGTTAAGGACAGGTCAACGTTCAAGTCGAAAAAAAGCGCGACTTAAAGTTCACCTGTCCACAATAGTCTTGACGCAAGGTAATAACACAAACACATATTTTTTCGCAGGGGTAATAATAATACACCGAACTGCACGGGATCATTGGCGGGCCTTGGTGGTGCCAAGTCCGGTGGTAACACCCCGATGAACCCATCGCTTCAACAGCGCATTAACTTTCTACAGAGCCATTTAAGCCAAGCACCAATGCCTTCCGTCGCCACAAAGTAAGTTCGTTTGCGCTCGATACCGTTGAAACGCCGATAAACGACCTTCACGTTTTTGTTTTCGACAAGGAGGCGGCAATTGCCGTCTATAGAAGAGGCTTGGAACTTACCCATCAGCGCTGAGATGTCCAGCAGGCAACAACAGCAGCAGCAGCCATCGAGTGGTCCGGGTTACAAGTACGGTAGTACTCCCTCTGGTCCTCCGCCGCCTTACCCCCAAGGACAAACGCAGAATCTGAACACGAAGCGATTTAAAGTGAGTTCCTCGTTCTCGAAAAACTTACGTTCTTACAATAGATAATTGACAGTGTAATTCGTTTTGATCTGAATGTACGTTTGCAGCCGGGAGAGGAACCTATATCCCCGGGTACGCAACAACGACCGCCTCTGTTCTATCTCACGCCTCAGCAGCTGCAAATGCTACAGTTCCTCCAACAGAATCACGGCAGTTTAGCGCCGCAACAGCAAGGTCTGCTTGCTCAGTTGCAACAACAATACAGATTGATGCAGCAACACCAACAGCAAATTAGATTGCAACAACAGCAAGCTGCTCAGAGAGGGCTGAGGCCCGGGCAACCTGGTTACCCTACGGGCTACGGTCACGCGCAATTGGGACAACCTGGTATAATCAAGAACTATGGAATACCTCAGCAGCCGGTATAGTATTTTTAGACGATACATTTTGATTGAAACGCGTACATGATAATATTAATTTTTATTACAGCTACAGCAAGGTGGAACCGTTGCATTGCAGACCGGATTTTCGGACTCGAACGTCGGTTACAACACGGCGGCGACTGGGAATAGCCAAACGCCACCGGGTATGCCTTACAAGTCGGCCTCCGATCCGAGCTATCCTCAGAGGCAACTGTCGTCCGGCCAGTACAACCAGTACCAGCCGAATCAGTACACTGCCCAGGGTTACACTCAGATATCGTCGACGACGAGCAATTACCCGGAAGGTTCCGCGGGGAATAAGGACCTGGGGGTCACGGATCAAGAGTTACAAGCCCTGTTGTCGCAGAAGGATATTGCGACGTCGTTAGCAGAGGATCTGTTGAAGCACTTCGGCTCGGAAGACTTGGACGTGAAAGAGGAGGCACCGAGTATCATGAATAACGGTACTCTGAGCTCGGGTCCGTTCTCGCCGTCGAATCTGGAAGATAGCACCGAGAAGATCAAGGAGGTGAAATTGGAGAAGGCGGAAGACAGCCGACCGTCGTCCACGTCGTCGAAGCTCGAGACGTACGAGAAGAGTAACGCGAAGCCGTCGACGGTCGAGACGGTGAAGTGCGAGGCAACGTCGAGTACAAATAAGATCGAGCCGGTCGCCAGGGTCGAACCGGTGCTGAAACTAGAGAGCTTGTGCGATTCGCAACCGGAGCAGGAACTTAGCATAGATATGGACTCGAAGGCGATCATAGAAGCGTGCAGGGGCCGGGGTCTGAAGGGTGTACCGAACTGTTCGATACTGAGCGATCGTTCGCCGCCGCCCGCTCCCCCGGATCCTCCGACCCAGAGACTGACCAAGGAACAACTCCTGCCACCGACCCCTAGCGTGTATTTAGAAAATAAGAAGGACGCGTTCAGTCCTCAGCTCCAAGAGTTTTGTCTGAAACACCCGATAGCCGTTATCCGTGGCCTGGCAGCCGCTTTGAAGTTGGACCTCGGTCTGTTCTCGACGAAAACGTTGGTAGAAGCGAATCCGGATCACGGTATCGAGGTGAGGACGCAGATGCAGCAAACTAGCGACGAAAACTGGGACCCCGTGATGGGGAGGAAAGTCTGGGGCTGCATCAGCCATAGGAGTCACACGACTATCGCGAAATACGCGCAATACCAGGCCTCCAGCTTTCAAGAGAGTTTGAAAGAGGAAAGGGAAAAGGCTCAGGGCATACACCCTTCGAATTTATCCGACTCGGACTCGAAGGACAGCACGGGTGTCGTCAGGAGGAAGAAGAACGCCTTCGGATTGGCAGGTCGACCTGGTACGAAGATGTTACGATTTGGGACCAATGTAGATTTATCCGACGAGAGGAAATGGAAACCTCAGCTTCAAGAACTAATGAAGTTACCGGCGTTCGCAAGGGTCGTATCTGCTGGGAATATGCTCAGTCACGTCGGCCACGTTATCTTAGGCATGAACACTGTTCAATTGTACATGAAGGTATCTATATCATTTACAACAGTTCGAACTTCAACAAATTGCTCTGAACTTGCAATTGTACGTGAGAAACACGTGCTAATGAGATATTTTTATATGCCGTTGCAGGTGCCCGGTAGTAGAACACCCGGTCACCAGGAAAACAACAATTTTTGTTCTATTAATATCAATATTGGACCCGGGGATTGCGAGTGGTTCGCGGTGCCCGATGCATACTGGGGTGTAATTTGTTCGCTGTGCGAGCGGAACAATATCAATTATCTTCACGGCAGTTGGTGGCCTTCATTAGAGGATCTGTACGAGGAGAACATTCCTGTGTACAGGTTTCTGCAAAGGCCAGGTGATCTCGTCTGGGTCAATGCGGGTAAGCACATTACGAGAAATTACAAACGCCATCGCGCTTTAATACTTAATTTGAAACGGAAGCGACAAGAACCTATTGCTAATATTCTTAGTTATCTTTGTTCCGTCGATATTTACACGTAGATTTACGGTCGTTCCCCTTAGGCTGTGTGCACTGGGTTCAAGCCGTCGGATGGTGTAACAATATCGCATGGAACGTGGGTCCTTTGACCGCGCGTCAGTATCAATTGGCGATCGAACGTTACGAATGGAACAAACTGCAATCGTTCAAATCGATAGTACCGATGGTACACTTATCGTGGAACTTGGCAAGGAATATAAAAGTGTCGGATCCGAGACTGTTCGAACTGATTAAAAACTGCCTGCTGAGGACAATGAGACAGTGCTGCTTAATATTAGAGTTTGTAAAGAACAAGGGTGTCGAAGTTCGATTTCACGGACGAGGGAAGAACGAGGCTTCGCATTACTGCGGCCAGTGTGAGGTGAGATAGTTCGTAAAATATACTTGTCTAGATCATGTTTGGCAGGTATTAGAATTGGGCACTCGAATCTCGTTTCAGATCGAGGTGTTCAATATCTTGTTCATCAGGGAACAAGAGAAACGACACGTGGTGCACTGTATGGACTGCGCGAGAAAGCAATCTCCGTCATTGGAAGGCTTCGTTTGCCTTGAAGAGTACAGAATGCGCGATCTGATGGACGTTTACGACGGATTTACTTTGCACAGCTCGTTAGCAACTCCCTCATCGATTCAGTCTAGCCAGTCCTCCTGAGAATACATGCAACACAGATATTTGGACTTCTTGGGCACCCTGCAGTGACTCCGACAGTCCAATTTCTGTGTTCGACATGGAACTCTTTCCTCTAACCATTGTTCAAGTATGTACCTGAGAGCTATCGACGGAAGAAAAGAACCTGGTGAAATTTTCGTACGTTCAACGATCTTTGAGACATCTCTGACAACGATCATTTTAAGGTACGCACAATGTTTGTTGAAGCGGTTGAAAATTTTAACTATCTCTCGACGATCGGTCAGCACCGTTTCAACGATACCAAACGAAGGAATTTCCTATCGAACCGATATGAAATCTGCAAGCGATTGACTTAGCTCTCGGGTATAGAAAATTGAAGCTTAGTAAACGAAAGAAGACTGCGTTTTACATATAAATCACATCATCTGGCAATCGCCTTTGATCGCATCCGCGTTTCTTATCGGGTCTTTCGCATTACAGAAAAACGTGCATTTAATATTGTGCGTTTAGCGGGCGACAAATTCTTCTTTTTTTTTATCGTATTTTATTTTATTCGCGATTGAATCGGCAAAAGGAAAATTCTAATTTCCGTGTAAATCATATGTTCACTGCCAATTGTGAATACGTACGTTGAAGGATTACGCTTAGTCCAAAGCGATGAGGGATTTAGCTGTCGTTAATTATTGTTACGGATTAAGATACGATTGTAAAGTAATTGCAAAGCTGCTCAAAACATACTTGTACATTTTGTATACAAATGGATTAACGGTTATTGATTTTTATGAAATTGGCTAAGTTTCGAGTGTTCTACTGCCAATTACGGTTCAATGTTCTCGCGTAGTAATTTGCCGAGAATATTATTATCGGGCTTTTTTATAAATTCATTCGCGGAAGCAATGGAAGAGGCATCCGCGACAGATATCTTGTTTCGGGTAATTGAATTATTATCGCGGCTCTAAAATATTTGTACAGTAAACAATTCGTAGTAGTAATTAGTAAAAGAATAACGATTTACTTGTCTGAAATGGAAAGTGAGCTATGAACAGCTTGTGGAACGGCGTTTCTCAATTTCGAATATTGTGATCTTTTTCTTGGTACGGACGGGGAACGCATTTATATCTGAGGCTACGAGATCGCAATCGTGCGTTTAACTATTCGTTAACAATTCGTAGAATGGCGAAGCAAAAGATATTTATTAACCATAGTTGAATTTATTTTTAATCACGCGACACGATGATTTATACAATTTACTCGACAAATAAGATGTTATTTAAATGAATCTGACGGCGGTAGATGAAAAATTGGGAAACGCTGACGATACAAACAGAGGTTAGACAGTGGATAACGTAAGAAATGTACCTTCGATTTAAACTCAGTCTCGTCAATTCGCGTTGGCGTTTATTAACAATGCCGGTTGTTGTACGTGCCAGAAAAGAATTTTACTTACTTACTTACCACAAAAGTGTATAAATTAGGACGATTCTCGTTCCGCCGAAAGGAAGAAAATGTATTTTCACAAACGTGTGAGAGGGAGGGAGCGCAAGCGGGAGAAAATGGGAAAAAGCAAACAGACAAAAAAAGAAAAATATGAGAGAAACGATAGATACGTACCGGTAAATAGAGTCATCGAAGAACGACGTATTTTTGAAAATCCTAGGAAATGCTAGTCCCATCGATGTTAGTTTAACGAACGAACAACTGCATTTCTTTTGTACGCGCGCGAACGATTTGCGAAAAAAACGTTTCGCCATTCGATTGCAATATGTTACGTATAAGCACGTATATGTACACAGTATATTATATATATATACATATATATATATATATTTCTACATCCTTATAGAGCAATGACCGTATGTAACGCTAGTTTTCCGGTTTAGTCCGCGAATTTCATGATCATTTAGAACGCGAACGTAAAACGACGGGTTCGAGCAAACTCGTGTCCAAAAGTATTTTAATCCATGCACTCTCAAAATGATCTCAACGCATATAATATTGGCTTAACCGACGAGTTTTCGCCAATATTTCGAACTGACTTGACGACTTCGACTAACGGTTAATAAATTATGTATAAATATATTTAATGTAAAGGATTAGTAGAATTATGCGACGCGAACGAATCGAAACGGGACGGCTCAACAGATTCGAACTGAGAACGACTTCTCCGCTCACCTTATAGTGTAAAATTTGAGGAATCTCGATCGCAGCGCCGTGCATCCAGGAACGGTGAAATTCAGATTGTGAATTGCTTTCTCACTGTTCCTCGATGACCTAATGACTGGGTTAGTTATCGCCGTAGATATTGACTATTCTTACCACGATTCTGACTCTCGACTCTCGTGCCACAGCATGTTTTCTTCCGCGAAGGATCGTAGAGCCGACAGAGGTTTAATTTTAAATTTCAACAATCCGTGGCAGCCATCATGAATTCCTGCGCAGACCCCTTACGCATCGGTGGCCATCATGCATTTCGTTCTACGCCCCGCCTGTTCCCCTACCTTCCCGTCGAATGCGTTGCTAGGCAACGCCGGCTCGTTCGTAACGGTCATTATGCGCAGACACTACGCGCAGCCACTTCGTGTTCGCGCGTCGTACTGTTTGTTTGAATTCTGTACATCACGTCATCGTCCTACCCTACGTACCAGCGATCGACTTCAAACCTTAGTACGCACATAGTTGTTCGAATTAATATCATCTTAAAACATTGATTTCGAGGTAAATATCGAGAAGTTTGCGAACATTTTATCTTAATTTAAGTTGGAACCCAAGTTTTACTATTTGTCAACGAACGACGCCGCGGTTGAAATTCCTCACATCTTACAAGACTGCGTGGACCGCTTTGTAATCTGCTTTGCTGTGAATCGTAATTTGGTAAGAATTGCTCGTTACAGGTAATTTTAATCTCTTTACAAAGTTCTGTAATATACTTTTTATAACACGTGCATAAATCCACGTGCATTCTCGGCGCCTATAAAGTGGAGCGAAAATACCGGTTTTATTTCTCAGGCAGGAAAACTCTAAAATGAGTACTTTCACTTAATATATTTATATATATGTATATATATTATATACTTGAGTGGAAGACTCGAAAAATTCTATCTTCGCTCCACTTTGTAGACGACAAAAAATGGTCATGTTTCATTTAAAAATGAAGAATACACTTGGAAATCACATTAAAAACGATTCACAGCAATAACGATTCGAGTTTGTTTGTAGTTTAAGATTTTTTAAAAAGTGCTTCGTACAGCGAGAGATTACATTTACAGATAAACTTGGCATTGGAACTGATTTTCTTGATAATTAAATTCATGTCAGATGTTGTATGTAAATGGAATGTCCGCGATGAAACCGGAAATAATCTTATGAAGTACTTTCCGATCGATCATTAGTAAAGGAATTTGTGAATCATTGGTGAAAAGGTACGTGAAAAGAATCGTTTCCTTGAGAATTTCTTTCTGTCTCAGCACATTTCATAGAAGTATGCTGCGACTGTGCAGGATCACGTGAAGGTCTGATATGTAAAATTTGAAAAATCGACAGTATTACCATTAAAAAAAATTTGTCGTAGCGTCTCGTCTGTCTGATAGATGAGAACGAAAGATTATAGGGTCATTTAGAAAATGGAAATGAAGCTCAGTGATTGATGCGGAAACGTTATACTCTTAGGAGAATTAAATACGAACTATTGGAGCTGTAAAAATGTTTAATATAAGCTTTCGGGTACCATTCGTGTTTTAGTTACAATTGAATTGGTCTTTGGAGAGTTCAGATTCGCTAGTCTATTATGTAATTATATGTACGTTCGGAGTTGACACGGTCTCGTGTTTCCAATTTGATCAGTCGATCCGTGTGTCATGTGCTTTTAATCGATCGATCAGTCGTCGATTTAGCTAGAGAAAGGTGAAGCCAGGGAGAACTTGAACTAGAATGAACTCGAGCAATTAGATGTAATTAACTTAGGGTTTAATGAAAATGTAATTAACTGTAAATATTTAATCTCTTTTGTAAGCCAGAAATACGAGCAGCAGATTTGTACGATGAGCATACCATCCTCGTAACGATCACACTCGGTCGTTTGCCCCGCGCGTACGCAGATCTTGTAAAATTCTTGTATTTTGATACTGAGAAATGCGACGTTTACGGTTTCTAGAAAGTTATGCAATATAGTATTGCGCACAAACGCTAGAGAATTACCATAGAGAAATGACCCCGAACACGCTGATCCACATAGAACTTTCTTGGCGCGCGTAACGAAATTGCTGCGCGTATCGAAATAAATCAGAGATCCACAAAAGTGAATGAGAAGAAAAGAACACGCGTAAAATATTTTCGCTAAACTCACGTAGGAAGAATTTAAGTTCTATGTAATTATCGACCGATGTAAACAGACGTGAAGAAAAGTATTTATTTTTCCTGAGCAACTGACCGTAGCGAAGAGAGAAGAGAGAAAATAATATTTTCGCACTCGTCTGTAAAGCGATGGAAAATCTGTAGCAATATAGAAAAGAATTTTCGAAGCAAAGAGGATGACGACGATTTCAAGTAGCTTGCAAAACTTGTAAAACTGTATTTAAAAATGAAAGAAAGAAATATGTGAGAACGTTCACTGCCAAATTGTGATAAACGGATCCCACCTTTGAACCGGAGCGTTTTCTTAACTTCTGATCGCATTGACCAATTAATTTCCTCCTAAATACATAGTTACCGTGAGTTCTGCACATTCTGATATATAAATATATATATATACNTATATATATATATATTATAATAGTCATCTATATTTTTCCTTAACGTTTAAGATACATCAGCGTCAAAGAGAAGTGAATATAGCGTTGACCAATGCAGCTAGAATCGAAGGAAACTGCTCCGTATTTTAAGTGCGTAGCGTCGTAATGATAAATGAAAAGGAAATAACGGAAAGAGAGAAGACGGTATCGATATTTTTAAACGGGCTCGTTTTACTGTTTAAAAAGAGGAAACAAATAAAATGTATCATCTGGACCGCCTATAGCGCTCTTCTATATATTGTATGTTTACGTGTACAGTGCCTTTATACCTTGAACGAATAGAGAGAAAGGGTAGGAAGAACTTTTTAAACGAGCAAAAGAGAAGCCCTTAGCTTTCGAGAAATCAATCCGCACTTACCTTCTCTACTTTCACGTGGCAGACTCGTACGTAGATGTTTTTAAAAAGTAAAAGGAAACGAGGATCTCTTGATGTGTGGCATTGATTTCTCGATACGTAAAGGTGTCTGCGGTCCCTCCTGCGTGTCGCGAACATTCTTTTAATTAGGTTCAGATTGTAATGATTACCTAATTAATATAATTAATGTAATTAGATGATTATTATTACGAGGAGTACGTTGTAAAAGTGTACAGTTTGAAGTCGAGCGATCTCCCACGAACCCGGCAGAGGAGATCACCGCTGTAGCTAGCCTTATAATTATTCATTACGATTATTATTATCATGGATTATTATTATGGTTAATTAAAATATATTGTGTTTACCATAATAATGTAATATACAGTTACACAGAGTTGTTCGAACTGTGCTGTACGTTACGATTGTCAACACGAAAACGCTGCTGCCCTGCAATTATTATTAAATTGACTTTTCCTCAAAAAAGAAAGGAAAGAAAAGTGTTGCTTGATGATTTCATTCCTGGTGATATATGAAACACTGATATCCGTTAAATTAAATGAAAATTATACACCTTGATCAATCGTCTTCGATCGCTCCTTGTTAACTTATTATTTATTATCAGCAACTTTACCATATAATTTCTTTCCATCGTACATTACTCCACGTGTTCTCTTATCAATGTTTTGTAATTACTTCATAGATCGGGGCATTATTTACAAGTACGTTGGATCTTAATTAGAAGGAGAACGACACGAACGAAAGTAAAAATTCTATCTTTACAGCGTCACCGAGAGCATAGAGCTTATATAACAAATGATAATTTAACCATCACTGAACGAGTATCATTTACGTTAATCTAATGGCAATCATTGTCGAAATAAGTTAACTAACGTGTCAACCAGTTGTCCGAAGAACGAAACCGTGCATTGGGTAATATGTTAATTACAAATGCTCGTCGCTGTTCGAACTGTAACGTTAGGTGAGTTTTACTTAAAATGGATTGCATGATAATTCTCATTTTAAAGGAGGCAAAGGTATTTCACATAACTGATTGATAGAACTGTGCTTCACGGGACGATAAGTTTCATTCTGAAAAATACTGACGGTATTCGATTCTATTTACACTATATATAACAATAAAAATGAGAGATTCATAAACTCTTAACCGAACATAAACTAGTGTTCATTTATCAAATACAACCAGTCGACAATGATCCTGGAACTAAAAACGGAGAGAAAGACAAGATAAAAAATCTCTTTCGCCAACGCGACGATTTTTGCGTCTGGGGAAAGAGTAGAAATCGAAATGGTCCATTTTAAGTCTTACCTCGCGTTAGCAACTAGTTTGTCGAGGATGGAACCGTTTGTACGTAACTAGGCACCGAAGAACCAGAAAGAAATACTGACGCGATCACGATGCTTATGTCCTTCTAAGCGCTCGTATCTGTTTGCGACGTGCTTGAACCACACCGTAGACGACCGCGGCGAGACTTCTACATCTTGTCGTGTGTTTGGTCGTGCCCTCCTGTTGCATGGACCCTTTGCCCAGAACGAAGTACGTCTCCATCGTTCCCTTGCCCTTCACCTCGACGAGCCCCCTCTTCTGAGTCTGGTACCCTCTCGATTCCAAGAACTGTTCCGATCGCGAAGATTGAATATCGATCACGAAGACTGAACATCGACATATTCCACTCGAACGTTATAACAATTACCCTGGCGATCTCCTGCGGCACTTGGATCTTTCCCATGACGCCTGTGGAGTCCATACGGGACGCAAGATTCACCGTGTTGCCCCAGATGTCGAAGACGGGCTTCCGAGCGCCGATCACGCCGCCCACCAACGGGCCGCAACTGATGCCCACTCTCAAATCAAAATTATTGAACGAATGTATGTTCACGTCCTCGAGACGAAGCCGCATCGCCACCGCGTAATCCACCAGTCTACAGAGATGCTCCATGTCGTCCTTGTTCTTATCCTGAGAAATAACGTAGGAACAAGATTAGGAAAGATCGTCTAACGAATCTGTCACTGTATACGACAATTACATTTTCACAAGGATTAAGACCGGAGGCTGCCATGTAAGTGGCTCCGACGGTTTTTATCTTCTCGATACAGTGGAACCGATTCTCGTCCAGGAGCTCGTCGAAGTCAGCTTGAAAAATGAAACGATTAAAATACATGTTTGATTCGGAGTATGAAATATTCTTGAGTGTCATTTCGATTACCAATGATCTCATTCAATAAACGTATACACTCCATCCCTTTGTTAACGTCCTCCGAATAGAATTCCGTGAAATTCGGCACACTGGCGAACATCACTCCAACTTTATCTCGGGATTGAGAATACAATTCCTATGAACAAAGAAAATCGTGTTAGTACTTTGACCGACGAGGGGAGACCGATTCGAGCCTTCGACGGCCACCTCTGGCGCTCTCTCCTGGGTCAAGAAATGATGAGCTACGTGATCCGGTAAAATGTTTTTCAACAACTGCATATTGTTGTGCCGTGATTCGATCATGTCGCTTAGCTCCCTCTCAGCCTGCTGTTTCCAAAGGAAGTCTAATCGAGACGTTACCTCCACCAATCTACCGTGGTACGTGACCATCACCAGAAAGACGAGCATGAACGTGAGCATTTGTGCTGAAAGTGGTATCGCCGTTCTAGAAAAAGAGAAGACCACCGTTTGTTTTCGAGACGGAATTTCCGCGTCTTCTCGAGGAACGAAAGAAGACGAGGAGAACAGGACTCACGCATTCTCCTCTTCGTCGGGAATGGAGAAGAAGTCTTTACAGACCACCAGGATCAACACGGCGTAAACGGTGACGATGATTGTGGCCAGCGCTGTTTTCACCAAGTAATACAACTTCAACGCGGAGGCCAACGCGATCAGGCACAAGACCCACGTGAACACGATGTACTCCGGCCTCACGCAAGTGGTTTGATCCTGAGCTACGAGCTCGTTGTCGTAGTACAGCATGTACATAGGCTCCGAACGGGGCTCTGTTTCCGGGGAGAAGAGTATCTTTCTCGAGAGGACGTCTCCGCTCCTACGGTCACGAGAAAATGTTCTGTAATGCCTTCGAGGCGTGGGTCTGTCGCGTAGCTTGTATCTATAAAACCTGAAGAACTGTTCTCTCCTTCGACCTTTCGCCAGACTACCCTTGTTCTCGACGTTCCCCGTCCATTCCTCCTCGTCGCTGAACGAATCTATCCACGTTTCGTTCTCCTTGGACGTGACATCCCTCTGCTCGTCGCGAAGAGCTGCCTCGAGGAACTTGAGGATGAACTGGTCCAGGCCGGTCGTCGGTGCTACCAGCCGTTCCGGCTGCAACGTCGGGCTCGCCAACGGCTGTTGCTGAAGTTCCAGAGGCTCACGGAATCGACGTTCAGAATACAGAATGGGCGTGGGGCATGCCAGGACACCGACGATCGACGTCAGAGCCATGAGACTGATCACGCTGCAGATGAAGATCGTTCGGTGTTGCTTGTTGTGTACCAGCATCGAAGAGGCGTGTTGCAAATAGGTGGGTAGGCTCTTGAACTCCTCCGCCATCACCAGGATGGACGATGCCACCAGAATCAATGTGGTAAGCGAGAGAGAACCCAAAAGAATGACGCAGCTATAAAAGAAGAGAGAATTTCGACGAATTAAAACGACCCTTGATTGTGAATCGACGCTGCTCACTCACTGTTGCAGTATTACTGCTTGACAAATAGCTATGAATATCCACACGACGAAGCAGCATATCATGTTGGATTTGAACATGTCCTCCCGCAATTGACCGAACTGGAAACGTTCCCAAAGATGTAGCATCGAGATCAGGACAAATTATTGTACGGGGACTCCGGTCTCACCTTCGATTCCAGACTCTCGTCATTGTAACGTAACGTCCAAGTGTTGATGTTCGCCAATCTCATGCGCTTGTTGCTCGCGCTTTCGAGTCCAGCGGTCGGAGACTTGGCGCTCTTCGAGGTACCGTTTTCTTCCTCGAGGTAGTCCGCCTCCAAGTTACTGACCGACGGCGCGGTGTTCAACTGCGTTCAGAAATGGTCGTTAAACTCTGAACGTTCTCCGCGGTCCAGAACCAGATCCGAGGATTTTGGTCAAACGCTCGGATTCGATTCTGTGTCGGGAAACCGCAGACAAACGAACGTTTTCAAACGGTATCTCTGGCGTCCAGTCGACGCCGATGTCGTCATCCGTGCATGAATTCGGCGCGCTGCTGTTCGCGGCCAGAGGGTTGTTCAGTTTGAAACTCTTTTTGCTCTTGTTCGCGTCGTCCTCGGACCATATCTTTGGCCGAGAAGAATATCGCCGCCTCGACTTCAAAGGTTCGACCTGTTTGATTAAATACGTCACCACGTTCCTCTCTTTCAAGTAATTGTCCCTCTCGGTTCCGTTCCCCGGCTCAACTTCGTACACGTCATTCAGACAGTCCAAAGTGTCCTCCGAGATGTGCACCCTCCTGAAATGTCAATTCCCTTTTCTTCTCTACGATTCTACGTACGACTTCGACAAGATCAAATTGAAACGAAAGCGGCGAGTGGACAGAGGTAAAATTTGACACGTTTACCCTGGAATGCCTCCGCTCTCGAGATGATTAGCCAACGTGACGTCGTAAGACCAGACGTCGAATTGCCATTTCCGAAGTCCAAGCACACCGCACAGAACCGAGCCACTATGAATCCCTATTCTCATGTTCAGATCGACCTAAACGAAACCCTCTTACAGTCGCAGCGTCAGACGAAACTTAAAAACGTATGATCTCGGTAACACCATATTTATGTACGAAGCTACGTTTGCTCCCCTTCTAAATCGTAATGAAACGATATTCACGGTATCACTGTGTACCTTTTGCGTGTACCGCACGTCCCTTATCGCTTTGATCATATACAAGCCCATTTCGACGCAACAGTGAGCATGATCGCTTCTGGCTGTCGGCAGTCCCGAAACGCAGTAATAACAGTCCCCGAGTAGTTTGATACGCAGACAATGGTTCTCCGCGGACAGCTTGTCGAAACGTGCGAACAGATCGTTCAACACTCTCACCAGCTCCTGGGCGCTACACTGGCTCGCTAAAGCTTCATGGGAAAATCGTGAATGAGAATCATTGAGCCAAACGGCTCTAGATCAGTACTTGAAAGGTGCAACGTCTGGATCAATGAATCAACTGTAGAAATCTCATGAAAGATTTTAACAATAAAATAACGCGGAGTTTACTCGTTGGGATGGAATCGCTCGAGAAACGAAGGAGAAATGCAGGAAGGAAGAAATGAAGTCTCACAGCTGGTCGTGTCATCTCAGAAAAGCAAACTGAAATCATGAAGAGGTGAGTATCGCCGAACTGAGACTTCCGAAATCGTGCTCCAGGGAATTTAACACGGAACAACTTACGTACCAGTGAAACCTTTTATGTCAGCGAACAGTATGCTAACATTTTCGTAACGGTGAATGTATATCCTGTGAAACTGATTAGGTGTAAAGGAGATCGTCCCACCACGAGCTGTTTCGCGTGCGATATCACTGATCATCTCCTTAGCCACGAAATCTGGTAAAACTACAACAGAATCCATCCATCATGACACGCGGATCGCGCGCAACCTCCGGTCGCCTCGCGTGTATTATTATAATCAAAATGAGAGGTACGAAGGATTCCCATTCTAGTTTGCCCGTTATATTCCCTAAACGAATGATCGCCGAGGGATCGATAATACGTAAAAGCAAAGTACGTATGTACTGACAGAGGCTATCGGTAAAACATATCTGGCGCAATCGGGCGAAAGTGTCTACTGACCCTTTTTGACACTCGGCTGAGCAAATTACACGCGCCGACGAACCCCGTGGTTGCGCCGCAACCTCGTGCGTCTTTATATAAGTATGCGGCTCATTCGAACACGTCCGACGAACGTATAAATATACTCGAACACACGTCGGGCGGTACGCGATCATCAGATAGAACCACGCGCATATGCACGTTTATAATCGTGATCAGCTATTCTCTCTGATCGCTGGCGCGAATTTACATATGTCGAAAGGATGTCTCACCGGATAGTAGCAACTTCTCCTGCCTGTTGTTCTCGTTCTGAGTCCGTTGCCGGGTCTCCATGGACCTGTGCGTCTCGAGGAAAGCCTGTCTCTGTCCTCTGTCTGTCAAATACTTAGTGTACATGCCAGCTAGATTCATTGCAAGATAAAGAAGGACGTTGGTCGTTAGCATTCGAACTATGCACGTGACATCATGCAGCTGCAATAGCAAAATCAAACGACATACTTTAGCGAGGAAAGGTAGTGGCTGCTGGTGGGCGAAGCGTACGGTGGATCGCGCTAACGCAAAGAAAGTACGCAGAAGGGGAAGAAATGGGACTTGTGAATAAGAGAGTATACAACGTGGACCAAGGATTCTTACGTATGTCGGGTCTCGCAACAGAGTTATTCCCGCTAAGACCATGTGAGTCAGGGCTGTACCATAGCCGGCGAGAACGCACCATCTCAACGGCAGTGGAAGCATCGCGTACGGCGCGTACACCACGAAGAGTATGTACCACA
This sequence comes from Ceratina calcarata, assembly GCF_001652005.2. NCBI lineage: Eukaryota > Metazoa > Arthropoda > Insecta > Hymenoptera > Apidae > Ceratina > Ceratina calcarata. Next base: position 3,295,927 of record NW_017162322.1, on the reverse strand, counting down.
TGAGACGCTGCTGGTTGGAGAAATCTAGACCGGCTCCTATAAAACCTGCAATCGAGCCGGGTGCATATAAGAGTAGAGTGTTGAAATTATTCTAGTTATGACCTAATTTTCAAATCCTCGAGAATGTCGTCGGACTGGAGGGGTTCGCGAGTCGTTGGTAAAAAACTACGGTCGATCGAAATCGAATTCGTCAAAGGAACGGCAGCGGTCGTCGGGTCGACGTTAAACAACGACGGAGGATCGGCGATCAATAGTGACCCGTGGCTATAGTATAAGTTTGTTCTACCGCGTCTCTCTCACTACGGTCCGGTGAACATTCAAGCAATTCGCTGGACCGCCAACGCACGAGCCACTGGAGCAAAACTCTATTCGGTAAACGAAGATACAATCTTACCAGAAGCACGTTTTTACATGTCTATACATAGATATTAAAACGCGACGGCCGGTCGACCGCGGGTCTACCGACTCGTTTCGTCCGACTATGAACGGTGTTATCTGCTCGGACACGTGCGCGTAGTTTCACTCCGTTTCCAATCAGGAATCGGTCAACGGCCTGTGTGATGGTCGAGATCTTTCATCAAAAGAATCACCTTGCGAATTAATCAGTAACCAAGTGAAGATGGAAGCCCAGTACAAATAATTATTGGAGAAACACCGCCACCAGCCGAGGATGCAAACCGCCAGATTCGCGGCCATGCAACAGGACGCCCAGGACAATGATTCGATCAGACCGGCGCTGGTTTCGTCCCTCTTCCACAGCCAGATCGCCAAGAGGATGATCTGGTCTCCCGATGAGTCGTATGAAACAGATATCAAGGAACGCCATACAGAATATACTACGCGAAGCCGATTTCGATCGGTCTGCACGATTTTCACTTTAGACGAGACGTTTCGTGGTCCGATACGTTACGGTCGGTCGGAAAACGCCTGCCTTCGTACCGTGGATGCGCGGGAAAGCTTGACCTCGGGTATCCATAATTACGGGACGCGCTTATCAATTCAGGGCTCGAAATTCAATTCCGTCGTTACATTCGCAGCATGGTTGTATTTACGTACAGGCCAGAGGTGGGGAATCTTTTTACCATTAGAGGCCACATTTAAATAGGTAACAAAGGAGGCCGCACGTTCCCCACCTCTGGTATAGATGATTCTCGACCCGAATTTTCCGGTACCGACGCGCCCCTGCTTCGTACGCTCGCACGTCCGAAGGGATTTTTCACCGACCGTGTTCAGGGATCGGTTTACCTTCAAGCTGAGATCAACGATATTGAGCATGATCAACGATTTCTGACGCTGACGATTGGAATAATGGAGGTACGACGTCTCCAGTTGTTTGCTGTGGAAGCTGTTCGAGAGCGACGGACAAAATATTCCCTTATAGAGCACGCCCTTCTTGAAAACATCTGAAAATATCCAGCAGTATTTATAGCGGAAGGTTGTACGTGTGAAATAAATTAATAACACGTTGCTCGCCGCTGATCGGATAAACGGCGACCGATTCAAGCTCGCGGTAGTGATAAAGCGAAGAACCGGAGAATTTCGAGTCTTTCTCGAGAAGCAATGTCATGAGAAACACTGTGGATTTTTTTAAGCATGAAGCGACGTACATGGGATTCTCGAGCTTCAATCTCTTCGACAGCCATTAAGGTTGTATGAACTCTTACACAGAAACAATGACGACGTATTGAAATTTTTGTTACATGTCTTAAATCTTCGGCAAGGATTTTACAGCTCATACAACCTTAACATGAATTTACCGATTCTGGTAGTTATCGAGAGTCACCTCGCTGCGCTTGAGATTCAGTGTCGACAGGCTGATCGGCGAGAGCCACGTCCGGATCGGTAGAGCCTTCGGCGTCCTCGTTCGGCTCGGTCGCGTCTTCGATATCTTCTGGAACTTCCGGATCGTTGTTGGCCTTCCGGACTTCCTCCCATGCCGCCAATCCTTCCCTGCCCAGCCTCTCGGAAGTGAGTTTCTTCACGGCCTTGATCCATAATTGTTTCCTCGGGGAAATACTCAACCTATTGGTACCAGAAGCGAACGCCTCGCGTTAATCATCCGAACTCTTGGTGAACTCTCGGAGGAACACTCAAAACATCTAGGAGATTCGTACACGAATGCATGTTCCTGTCCACATCGATTATATATAAATCGGTAGCGCGAAGTAATTAGAAGATCGCGAGATTCTTTCTCTTATTATTTTTATTATTTTTATTATTTTTATTATTAGCGATTTCAGTGATCGGACTCGGAACAAAAGTAACGGTTTTTGAAAACCAAGTCAGAATTCCAAACGTTCTGGAAATTTATTATCTGAACGACGCCATATCATCATCCTCGAAATTGCACAAAACGCGGGCACGTGTTTAACGCAAACGATCCCCTAATTATTTCGCGTATAAACGAAGCTGCAAAACATTTATGCAGGTCACGATAAGTACAGGTAAACAACTTCCATCGTTGCAAGGTCTCCGATACGAACATTTTACAAACATTTTTAAAACAATGTTAGTAGTAATTCTGTTTACAGCAACGAATTCGTTATTTCGTCTCGATTGAAATCGAGCGAGAGAGCATCGTGAGGTTTGTGTGAAGTTTCGAAAAGTTCTGCTTCTTTAGAGACGATTGATATATTCGACACGGTGTAAAATCGTTTCGAAAACGTCACATTAAGAGGAGGGCAAAGAGGAAGGCGTTTTAGAATCATCGACGATCACAGGAGAACGAAAATTGTACAGGTAACAATATTCAGATCGATATTCGAATATGATTTTTTATCGACTGTGAAAATGTCCACCTAAACCGGAAATGGGGATAAAACGAAAGTGTAAGTGTACTTCTATTTTACGTCAGAATTTGATCATTCTACAAACCTCACAGAATTTCATTATTATCGACATTTTTATTTTTGACAACAAACATAATTCGTGTTCAACTATTAATTTGGACATTGCACGTTTTGAATATACAACTTCCAGTTTAGGCGGATTTTTAAGTAGGTGTCCGGTCCCTCCCTGTAGGAGATGATTCTCGCCGACGTATAAACGATACATAATAATAATAATTGGTGCAGACATATTTTTAAAATATGCAGTACTATCGATCCGGGCACAGTTCTTGCGCGTACGATCCATCATCGCAGCTAATTCATTGAAAATAAGAAAACCACCGAGTCGTTGCATCCAAACGAAAAAGACGAACGAGGAATGTGAAAGATAAAAGAAAAAATAAAGAAAGAGAAGACGGAACGTGTCCTCGTGAATGAATTGTCGAGAATGTGTGCCTGTGTGTAAAACACCGAGACAAAAACACAAGAAGATGTCATCGATACACCTGGCTTGGTACTTCAAACTTACCGAACAGTGTTATTGTGTTAATGACGTGTCGCATTAAACAAAGAAACAATTGAAAATTCTTCCTTTGCACGAGTACGTTATGTGTACCTACTTAGCATTGTTCTTTTATCTTTTTCTAATTTCTATCGTTCTGTCGCGTATACAGAGGAGAGTATAGCGAACGGCGTACATAAGTGAAAATACTTACTCATTGATGCCCGCGACATCGCTGTCCAGCATCATGCTCCAGGTCTGTTCTGTAATCATTATCCCCCGGATGATCCGCGAAACGAACAACTGCTCACGTTGTGATTGTCAGCTGTGCAATTGCCTTAGTATCCGGCATTTTCACACACCTTAAACCAGAACTTGTTAAGAAACGAAGCCAATTCCTCTAATGTCCCGGGCCAGCGTAGCTCAAAGAATTTATTTGCTTTCGCCTTCTCCTTCGCCAAGTCAAACAATCACGGTCACTTCGCCAGAATTAATCTCTCGATAGCTGTACCGCTTTCAACGATCGAACCGCCGGCTCAGAGATAGGACGATCTCAATCGCAATGATATTGAATTACTGTAACGTCGCGGACGCGTGACGTTCGAACGGGCGGCGATGGACCCACACGTAATTAGAAACGGACGTATGTACGTTCTCTCAATTTGACGAAACGCATTAGAACTTCGCGACTTCTCAGTCGATTATCAGCTTCATTCCGTATTTGATTCTAATCGAGTGATCTGAGTGTCTTCAGTCTGATCGAGTAGTGTGTAACGGTCAACTGTTCTCCCCTCTTCCGTCTCACCGTTTTTCTATAAAATTCTAATTCGTATTACTCGACGCTGGAGTATTAACATTTACGTTGAGAAGTCTGTTTTCTGACGCGTGGCGTTTATATAAAAATATTACAGCGCGTTAAAATAATCCCCCTCGGTCTTCGCGAGAGACTGTTCCATTATAACGGTGAAAAGATCCCGCTTATTTTTATGCTTGAACATCGATGAGCGCGTATCGTCGGATAGAAAATAATCGCCGATGTTCATCAGACGAGTGAGACAGTTCAGTCGTCGCAATACCGAATTCAGAATGTTCGCGTCGAGGTCTTTCACTGTCTTGAGACTCGCGGTTTCAAATGATGAATTCAGATTCGAATCTCGCTTCGGCGACGAGCGCCGAACTTAAGAGGCTCAATTGGGATTGAAAGGCGCGCGCGAAGACCGAGACGGTTCTCGTTAAGAGGCGACTAAGAGAGGAGAACGAAGCTGAAACGGTAAGATAAACTGGAATGATCTTGTACAGTTCTGAGTCCTGATCGTGGTTTCTCTTTTACGTTACCTGTCGACCTTCGTCTACGGGGTATAAGCGCGTGACTCCGTGCGACCGCTTCGTCCCAGCATCAAGACCGCCGCCGTCCGCGTACGTAATTGGTAACGGATGTCGAGAACCGCAGGATGGTGGCATCCGCCGAACGATCAACAGAATCGCGGCTCCGCCAGCGAAATCGGTTATTACCGGGTACCCGATCTTCAAACGAGTGAGTGTAACGCGAACGGTGTCACCGCGCGCTGCCTCTCCTGACGTCAGTCAGATACTTTTGCTTCATCCCCCCTTGTACGCGACGAGAAAGAAGGGATGATCGAGAGAATATAGAAAATGATTTCGTCCTGAACGGATACTAAAATGCCAGCCGTGTCGATCTTCTCCGTAAGAATATACGTTCCTCACGTATTTACGAGGGATCGTTAACAGGATTAAGTACAGAATCAACCAATCTTTAACGATCGAGGTGACATGTTATTAAATGAATTTTATTTCTAGTACTCTGTACATGTTCGTACATTGATTTAGAACATCATGTCGCGGAGTTCTACGAAAGCCGATCATCGACGCGTGAGGAGCCTGATGATCGACGATTAATTATTAGCGCAATGCGTGCGCTTTCTGATCGTGCGGTTCTTCTTGGTACAGATGCCGTGTATCGTTCGTTACAGCGATCAATAAAAACCGAAGAGACAAAGCAGAGAAACGTTATGTCCATTTACATTGAGATACAAATTATATCGCTGCCGCAAACTGAAGCTGACGGTTTCCAAGTTTGTTTGAAAGGGCGAGAGATAATATGTATGTATCGCGAAAGAAACAGTGATTCAGGCAAAGGTAGCTTGTGAAATAATTGTTACACCACAAAATTCGTGAAAACGTTAGTATTTATTGGCACCTGTTCTGAAGTAATAAAAAAATATATATACCATAACGGAATATCTTGCCGCGAAGTTACAATATCATCTCACGAATTTAGGAAAGTAAGAATATTCTAAAAACAGCATATCTTTAAATCTAGCGATTACGCATATAATTTAGTCTAACTGGAGAATACTGAACGAGTAAATAGTCGCTTAAAATAAAATGAATTCGTAGTATAGGCTTTGATACGCAGGGTATGCCGCGGGATCGCGAGATCCGCGCGAGGGCTGAACGTATATCTAACAATAGCTATAAATATATTAAATGAAGCGAGTGTTACTTTTCTTATATCAACGATGTACTATTAAAACGTATAAAAGATATAACGTGTCCTTAAACTGCGTATAATTACATTAACAAATTAAATTAGAAGCGATAAACTTGTTTTAAAAGAAGAAAAAATAAAAAGGGATAATAGTAATTTGTAATTAGCAGCAAAGGCTAACTATAAAAACAAATGGAATGCTGTTAATCGCACACAGCCTATTTCAGTTAACACGTTCCTCTCGTTAACTCTGCGCAAAGGAAAAAATGAAAGAACAGAGAGTCGATCTACGAATAAGTCAACAAAAAGTCTTGAGAAATCGTGTGCGCGATCGTTCTGAAAGGAAGTTATTCTCAAGCTACGCATAAAATCTCAAACGTTCAAAAACCCGCAGAAACTCACGTCTGTATGGAACTTGAAAACAAATAATCTCTAAATTAATAAATAACTATTACCAAATAAAAAACGAAGAATGAAAAAAAAAAAACAATCTCTGTGGGATACTGTGAGTAGCTGCAGATAATATGTACATACATAAAACGCAACTGTTTGTTTTATACGTTTGACAAGTATTTTTTGCACAAATATAAACATCATTTTATATACAAGTAGCTACGTTCTCGATCGTGAAACACAGTTAACGATCTTTTAGCACACATGTAGGAAACAATTGTCTGCAGGTACATACCGAGTCCCAACAGTTCTACTCCCCGCGATGAGCGTCGAGCTCTGGCTTACCGAAGGAAGCATAGGAACGCGTAACAGCTGCTATCGCTTCCTGCGGTCGACCGTTGTAAAATGTGATAAAGACGAATCGTTTGAGCTTTTTGTACACGATGTATAGAGAAATTCGGAAACAACATGTCAATCGTTAATTTCATCTACGGCACTCTCCCGTTTCCCTCATCGAACGAGTTCTGTATAATACAACCTGTGTATATCTGTCAGTACTTAATCAACGAATACGGCACAGCCTTCGTCTACGAGAATTTTGTCGATGTAAATATCTTTGTTGGTAGTAACGTCGATCAACTTCAACCCCAGTATAGTTTCCGCTGGGGAAAGTTCGTCGTGCGCAGACTCGACGACCACAGACACGAAACTTTTGTTTACGACCAATTTTTGGAATAGAAAGCTGTCTTCAGCAGACCAGTCACCGTTGATGGGTCGTATGCCTGCGCAAGTGATTAATCAAGAATGAATAAAGGAAATTTTACTCGTAGGTAGAGTTGAAGATGTAAAATTTGAGAAGACGATTATGTACCAACGAGTCTCGCTTTAATGGCTTGATAAGGTAGGTCAAAGAATTCGCTTTTCAAAGGTTGCAACTTATCCAGCTCCAGTACTGACACGTTCCCAAAATCGCAGAAATAAACGCTGACCATGTTGTCATTCATTACGCTTGAAACGCAAACCCTAAAAAGTAATTATAAAGAAATAAAAAGTGAATGACGGAAAATCATTATCATGGGCCAGTGATTCCACAGATGTCGGAGAGTACGGGAATATAAAATGTACGTTCGTACATTAGTCTTCATACCTGTACCAATTGTTGTCATCGTGTTGCGCCGCATAAAGTTTGTCTTTTTGAATCGATTCGGGACTTGGTGTAGGACCATTGTATACTTTGCAAGCTTTTTGTAATTGTTTCATTAGAGACTGAAAAACGAAAGGATCTATGATAATTCTGCCAGGCGAATGATTAAATCGTCAAATACTAGTTGGCGAAATAGCTTACCTGCAATGCTTGCTTGTCATCGTAGGGTTGCACGGTGAAATTCCCAGGATGTGCCGCCATCGTTACGTGCACGTCAAAATAATCGCGAATAGCACCAATTTTCGGTGGTTTCAATGACAATCGGTAGTCACCATTCTCATTGTCCGCAAGTTTAGAATTCATACGTTCTATCCGTTTCCTGGGTTTCACATTATTGTTACCGTCGCCATTCGTTCTACGAATCGAAGAGACGACAATTATTGTTTTCTGTTCTTGTTAATAAGATTTGTAATTTGATTCTTTATAACATACTTAATGAGTTCTTCTTCCAAAGCCAACGTATTGTTCAGAGAAACGAGCATGTTACTTGGCTGAATTCTTCTGAACATTTCCACGACAGGCGTGCCGTCTTCGATCGTAACGATTTTCAACAAAAGCGGTTCACCCTCTGGAGCGAGCTCTACTAGCTTGGTCACCATCTTCTCGTTGAACATTGATTTGTCAATGTTGTGAAGATGTACTTTTATCGCCTGTTAATAAAAGTGATATGTTGTACACGAGTAGATAAATTTTACCGAGTATCAAAAATAGCGACTGTACCTGAGGAGGGTAATCAGCTAATATTTGAGATAGTATTCTCAGATCAAGAAGATTCGTTATGGACGTGATCACGGTCTTTCCGTAATCGATCAAAAATACTCTGAATTGATCGTTAGAGACAACGTCGATAATTTTTCCCCTGTACCAATTATTGTCTACCGATACGAAATACGTTCTACTAACACCGATCCTAGAAACTATGCTATTCTTTTTGTCCTCCGAATTTATTTTGGTGGATATCAGTCGATTTAATAAACTAATCAAGAGCTTCATGTTCTCAGACTGCACTTGAACGTAAACTTCGCCACTCGGTTCTACGTGCGAGATAAATACTTTAGACACTTGTCCTCCCTGAGAACAATAAAAAATGTTACATTTCTATTAGCTATCTTCAATCCGTAGACCGCCGGCATTAATTACGTCTAAATGTGATTATGTCGAGGATACATGCCATGGAAAGTAGTAATCAATACTTGAATTGTGATTAATTACGCGTTAGAAAAGTAGAGTACTTACAGCGTTCAGTTTAGGAGCAACCAGTACTGTTTCTGAGAGATAGCTAAACAGTTGTGCGTTTACATCGACGTCCTCTTGCCCGTTCGTATCGTAAAATATAACAGTCGCGGTCGGTTCATCTTTATCACCGTCGCGGCTGATTATTTCGACGTACAAACTCCGACCGAGGAGCAAGTTCTCCATTTGATCGACGATACTATCGTAATCACTAAAGTCTTCCAAATCAGAAAGAGACACTCTCACAGCCTGTTAAACGATATAAAAAGATGTTCAATGATATGCTCGTTCGTTGATTCAATAAGATTTACCACTTGCGCTACAAATAAACTCACAGTTGCGCGTGCTGTGCGCCACAGTTTCAATTAAAACGAACGTACCTGAGCTGGAAACACGCAGTACTTCTTATCCAACGGATATAATTTGCTATAATGGTAAACATCCTCGTCACCGTGATCAATAAACGACACGATAGTATCTCCAGTTGTAGCATCGAAATCTACGCAACGAACTCTGTGCCATGAATCGTCTACGTAGACGGCATAGTAATTTCCAGTTTTAATTGCTTGTGGCTTGGTAGGTTGCTGGACCTTACTATAACACTGGCTCATCTCGGTGATCAAAGCAAAGAATGGATCCTGACAAATGAGAACGTTATAAACACGCGTAGATAGTCAATTAAATAATTGTTCTTTACATGATTCCTTTTAACTCACAGAATATGAGTCGTCTATGATCCTGATCCATATCTCCGTAGTGCTCACAACGCAGTTAACCGTTGCACTGAAATATCTGCTCTCTGGTAATTCTAACTTTTCGGGAACTGCAATCCCAATTGGATTCAGTTGTACTTTATCCACTTTCGATGGAGGCACATGTCGAATCTGAAAATGAATTAATTAGTCATTTTAGCTGTTTTACAGATAAATATATGATCTGTCGGTATCGTTTTACCTTTTCAGGGGACGAAACAAATCGACGTAGAATTATCGAGTTGTCAGCTCCTTTTTCTAAAACTATTTCTGGACACTTTTCAATGTCCTTCTCCCAATTCACCGGGAGAATTTCTTGGTATTCTTTCTTATAATACACCGGAATTTGATGCATGAATATGCCGCTCGGATGAGCGTCTATTATAGACAAGATTCGTTTCTTGATCAAGTCCTTGTCCTTAGTTTCGGTCAAACTGTACGGTAGTCCATACTTCTCAGTAAGATCGAGCAGAGCATTGTTCGCCGCGATCTTCTGTGCCTCGTCCTCGGTACGCGCTTCTTCTGGATAACTCCCGTAGTCGTATTGGCCAACCTGAGAACACGTTTTCGTTATTTAAGGTTCCTGATCGATGATCCATTGCTTCAACGATCTGGTCTAAAATAACACATTAGTACCAACCTTAACTTTCGCGAACACAGCTAGGTGTTTAGCACGCTTAATTGTCATGGGCAAAATTTGATACACAGGCTCTGGTAGATTGAGTGCAATAGCTCTCCTCTTTAACTCCTCCCTTGGATCAACTGATTGTGATTTTGGCACGACTGGTTGTGCATTCATTCTTAACTGCAATACCTCAAAAAATGTTATCATCGATACAGGAAGGTGAATTCCTTTTGACAGTATAGATACATACGGATGGTAAAGAATCGTTCGGTGGCTGTTGCAATTGTACTGAATTTACTGGTGATCGCTGATACTGTGGTGAATTTATTTGTGACTGCTGTAATTGTGGTGAATTTATCGGTGGCTGCTGAAACTGTGATAAGTTCATTGGTAGCCTCTGTTGAAACTGCGGATTCATTAATATCGGCTGATGTGGATTTGTCAATGGTTTCGGATGCGAATTTATCGATGGTTTCTGATTTCCACTCGTCAATAGTTGCGGCTGTGAATTAATCAACGGTTGCTGATGCGTATTTATCGGTGGTTTCACATTTATATCCATCAATGGTTGCGGCTGCGAATTCATTAACTGTTGCTGATGAGTTGATTTGCATTCTGCTATAAGTTGTCCGGGTGAAAGAGGCGACAATACGTGGGATTGCTGCGACGATGGAATGTTCATGTGCAGACTTTGAATTAATTTGTCGAGATTAGGAGTTACGTTAAGTCTATCGCTTATGTTTGAAGCTTTCTTATGATACACTTCCGCGTTGTTATTAACAGTCTTTGGTTTCTGACTTATCACTGGCGTTATTGCCTTTACATTGCTCTTTGCTTGTAAGTCTTGTCTAGGATCTTTGACACTTTGGTTCGACACCGGAAGAGCGTTCACTTGTCTCTCTTTCAGTCTCTGAAATGAAACAAGCGGCCACGTTTCATTTCTCTGATATTAATATACTTGACGCTATGAAGATTACATTACTCACTGTACTAGGAGCACTTGCTGGTGTCGTATAATTGGTTGGCATGAATTTGGGCCTCTCATTATATTGATGAGTAACTGTCGTTCCAAACGAAACACTCAACGGATTCCTAAGAGAGAACGCATGGTCAATGATTTCCTGAATTCTCGACAATATTAAATTGTACGTAGCTAACAAGATCTTCAAAGATCCTCAAAAATGTGACACAAATTAAAAGAAACTAGTGAATTTACCTCGCACCCATTTTTGAATACATATTACTACCGTCGTTATTTACACTACGAGTATTCCTTTGCATGGGCTGACGGAATGACAGAGGTCCTTGACTCCTCACCTGAAATCGTGTGACGTTTAGAAAATAAATCATGTATCATATACGCTATGTTTCAGTCCAACTGTATAGATGAAATGTTCACCAATTTCTTATTCTTCTTAGACGATGTCTTTTGTCGTGCAATTAATTTGGTAATGTGTGCAGACTCTTCAGTAGGTATAGCCTCCACGTAATGCGTGTTACCTCTATCGATAAGTTTAATACTAGGAATAGTACGCAAGAAGCCAACTAAAGACTGAAATCCTAGGGTTCTAAACGGTATGTTTTCATCAATGAGCATTCGATAATCTCCTACGAAAGTATAGACGTAAATCAGCAATTGTTTCTTGCACTCAATTCGATGCATCGAAACAGAGTTTACTTACTATTTAAATTGTCTATCGCGACACTACCCTTTGATGTCAACAAGCATGCACGTACATTCTGAATAACATCTTCTCTGCTCGTCATTATTGCTGCTCCTTATACAAGGAAATACTATCGAGGATAATCAAAAGATCAAGCAGATTATGCTTCCTAGAGCCTGAAAACGTTCATATTACAATAGTGAACCAACGATTGTTTTAAACCAACTCGTCGAAAAAAAGTGATGATTTATTTCTATAGACCTTACAAATCCATGAAGACATGTCGAAATGTCTTGATAACGAAAACTATCAGACGAGTGACGAATTAAAATGCGGTTTCAATATTACGCGTATGTAGTTGTGTCACAGATATTTTCAATCGAAGTGAAAAAACGTAACGATTGATTTAAATATTTCTTTGTTGCGTATTTTGACGGGATCATATAACTGTACGAATAGAATAAACAGGGAAGTGTACGACAGATTGATGTCTGTAATGCGTAAATGATGAAACGAAACTGTTACAACTGGAACAACGCCGGCAAATGGCGATCGAATCGGTAGTACAGGGATTGATAATGAAAATGATTGTCAAATGTCAGAGTAAGGGGAATGGATCAGTTATTCGACCCGATTAAAATCCTCATATCCGACAATGGTTCTAAACTCTAAACGTATTTAAGACAATATGTTCATCCAGATATTTACGGGTTGTTACGGAACGACATAGTGACCCTCCATATGTAATATGATTTTGTTACATTAACAGTAAATAGTATTTAAAACATTTTCATTTAAATATCCTTCGATCTAAAATAATGTGGACACGATAATAATGTAGATAGGTAGATAACAACGTAGATAGATATATAACGTGAGATTCATAGTTCTCCGATAATGCACTATTGTATACCAAGCGAATAACAAATTGAACAATTGACAGTACGAGATAGCAATGTCATCAAAGTGTACATTTTTTATAGAAAAGAAAGAATGTACTATTGGCAAAGAGCACTGTGAATGCTCGTGTCGAGGAAATAATAAATGTATTACCTTGACGTCATGTAATTTGACGAAACCAATTATAGTTCTTGATGATATGTAACTGGTGCGTAAAATCGAACGCAAAATAGGACAACAGCTGTACACGAAACAGCATAAAGTTTACGCGATACCGATAGTTACCATCACGTATTCGTACCAAATAAATAAACAAAACTGGCGAGCAATCGACCTCGCGGTTGAAACACGGGGATAGTTTGAAAAACTATAAAATATTTCACGGGAAAAGAATTTAGGCCACCGTTACGAATGGTCAAAGGATGCACGTACCTTTCTATCTCCGGACGTCGTACACAGACAAAATCAATCGCGAACTTGTCCAACCAGTCTTTAATACTTCTAAACGGTGCAGAGTATTAACCACTGCGGTGACAACTCAACTGAATCTAACATTCCCTCCTGTTTATCGTCGATAAGGGGACCCTTTCGCAAACTCCATTCTATGTCCGCAAAGTGAGTTCTCCACCTATCACCAGTCGAGATGGCAAAAAGTACCTGCGTCTACCAATTGGATTTTTTCTTTTCTCTTCCCACTCCAACTCTGGCGAGCCCAGCAAAAGTGGAAGGAGAAGAGCCGGGATATTCGAGACGCAAGACGCAACTCGAATACAGCGTTGAGATATTTTTTCCCTCGGCCGAAAAGTGGAGACGACGCGACCATGGTGGGGACTGGTACTTGACGGGGGTATGCTAGGCATAGTCAGTGAAGGCGCATGAGGAGAATAGTAGTGGGGATCGAAATACGGGCGAAAAACAGGGGAAGCGAGCCGTGAGGGAAAAAATATCTCAACGCTGCTCGAATAATATATTACATAGTATACATAGTATATAAACGCTTATCGTTAAATAATTTAAATGTTTTCAAGATATGTACATTTATGTAAGTGCATCCAATGTTTCATTTAGAATTTATCTGTAAATGCAAAAATTCAATTGTCATCAGCAAAATACAAATGATTCTGTACGTAATTCTAATCGCAAAATATTCTTATTATTTGACTAATTGAAGTACACGACGAGCCGATAAGTTGATTCTAATTTCTGTACGGACTATAGTTCTTACGCCGTGAAATTTAACACTTTTCTTACAATTAGCCGCACAACACAGCGCTATTGATATAGATTAGATACTGCACGGCGAGCGCATACTTTTCTCATGATGATTCTAAGAAAAGAAGTCCCCTCTCGTTACAAAGATTTCTTCCATCCAAAAGATTGGGGCAACGAAAGAATAATAAAGGGATTGTTGTAATTATATCTGAATAATGAACGATGAATAATTTATAAAAGCCGAAGATTAAAATCAATAATGAAAACATGTATGCAAAGCGTATGACTAAATATAAATAGTAAAAATATGCAAAAAGTAAGAAGTGATAAACGCGGAAAATGACAAAGCCGAAACTTCTTACTTTTCAAGTCAGGTGCAAATGCAACATTTAAGTTTTATTCACACTCGGATCAGGTTTGGCACAGAGGATTGCATAAATAATCAAATAAGGGCGTTAAAAAGACGTGATACAGGCAAAACTCTGCAATTTACTCGAAACATTGTCGTTAAGACGAGTGACCCTCAGATTTTAACTGTCTTAAGGACCCCCCAACGCCAGTATGACCATCGACCGGTTTTTTATGGTGCTTTATGCCCAAATCCGTTGACCGTTAAGAAGACTTGCATCGATGGGACGCAGTCTCCCCCTTAAAACCCTCAATAATCTTCTAATTTTCTCTGACAGAAACCAGATGTGCAGTACTGCTGAGTACTACGATCGCCATAAAAAAAAGGACTACCACTTGAAGAAGGAAGAAACGACTGCTAAAATAAAACAGGCATGTGTCATCCTTTTTCTGGCGTCGACTCGAAACCGGAGAAAAGACTCTTTCCCCATTGTTTGCAACCCCAACAACGTGCAGCTCGCAATAAAACCTGGACGATGTGAAAGCGTAGAAAAATGTTGTCCCCGTACCTTCGGAGTAACAATTAAGTTAATCCTTTGCACGTGTGCAACACTCCAAGCCCAAGGAGTCCCAACGTTTTCAATTGTTCATTGTTACAGCACGAAGGGACACGGTGAAAGAACACGTGTTTTTTAATAAGAGAAAAAGCGCGAACGTATACATCGCCAGTCATGTATTTGAGCACGTTTGAAAATAAATAATTCCCCTTCAGGAAGCGCCTAACGTATCCACCGTTACAATTAGGATTGGGAATGAGTACACGCGTTTTTTAATAAAATAAAAAGCGCAAACGTATACATCGCCAGTCAAACCCTTGGACACGTTCGAAAATAAATAATTCTCCTTCAGGTAGCATCTGTGTGTTGAACCACCGTGTACAGGTATCCGACTCGCAGGTAAGTGGTCAAACACAGGTATCCATCGTCATAATTTAGATTAAGAACCTGCTAATACCGAAAGAGTCGTTTGTAAAAACTGTGATTTACGGTAAGCCCATGCAATTGAGTGTGCCGATGTTTGGGAATACCAGATGTTTGGACTTTTCGAATCTTTTTCTTTATTTCACTTTCCACGGTCGTCGTCTATCTATTCAGAAAAGCATAGTGAAGTAACATCTGCAAGCACTTGGGCCGAGCACTGTTGGATAAAGACAAAGGAATATAACGTACAATTGCAGCTGCATTTACGTACATGGCACTATACATATACACGTGTACTTTTGTTGGATAACGCGTTCGTCTGTTTGATCGAATTTTGGACATTTTGGCCAATTTTCTTCTCCGATTCCAAGGAAATGGAATTTGATAAAAAAATTCAGAGATGTACTAGTATGAGAGTAGTACACGTACGAATATTGGCAATCTTTTCCATCGATCATTTCTATTTCTTGTTTTTTGTTAGATTAGATTCTTATATAGATAGATAGAGAAATTTAGATTAGAAATTTTTAGATTTTGTCAGATCTGATGTTCAATATTTTTTTTCTCGAAATCTAACGTACAAAAAATCCTGAAAATTTAAGTACAGTAGAGCTGAATGATATAAGACAAGGCTGTGTCACTACGCGACCCTATAATTCAGGGATTCCATCTCTTCAGCCATTCTTCACCTTTCGTCTGTCCTTATTCAGAACTTTTCACACTCCATTAGTCACCCGCTTTCCTCGATACGTTGTACGTACATCCAGTTTTGAACCTGAATTTTCTGAATCAAAATACTTTCTTCCATTTCATACAAACTAGACAGGAGACTAACCTGACACTTATTGTTAAATTTATATTATAATTGTATCGTTACATCTATCATAGCTGGATTTATTAAAATAATTTACTTAGCGAAAAGATGATTCAGTATTTTCTTTGTCCGTGTTAGTTCGTATAATAGTCAAATGAAAACCCTAATAACAATTACCACTTCGTTATTTACACGCATAGACTGCTTGATGTGTGATCATTTTTAGACCACGCATCGATCAGAATTGACAATCAATACTTTATTACACTTTAATTTATATTTAGAAATTATTTAAAGTACGCATCGAAGAGGACGTGATTTAAAATTCGACATACGTCTCTGAATGAAAAACTCTGGTGTAGTTTTCAAACATTTCAAATAATTTATTCTCTATAGTTTCATTACAATCATTTGTTGGTTACACAAAATTAATGATACAAATATATTAATAGTAATTAAATGAAGATTAAAATCGAATCGACGTAAAGGATCGAAGGTAGGGAAATAATGAAGTCGATCGTATTTTTAAAGGAAAATTTATTATCATAAAACTTGATGAAAAACCCTTTCGTGATCAATTATTAGTTTTGAATAACAATTTGTTCCTGCCGTTCTCGCATTCAGCAATCGCTTAAGCCACCGTAAAGCTTCTGAAATAATCGTTTTAAACCAAGGATAATCGCAGAATGAGGAAGAAACAGAACTGAACAATCGTTATGAACAAATAAAGGAAGAATATAAATGAATCGTCCTAAGATGTTTTACTCTTTTTTCGAAGCCACAGCCTGTTTGGCCTGATGAGCTTGCAGTACAGCTACGGCCTCCTCGACCTTGGCTTTCAGCGATTCGTTATGCTCCAGCATATGCAGGAGCTCTGAGTTATCGATCTCCAACAACATTCCAGTTATCTTTCCGGTAAGTTGCGGATACATGCATTGAATCAACGGGAAGAGTCGCTCTCCCAGCATTTGCTTCTGCTCTTGCGGCGGAGCAGCTGCCAGCATCGACGCAGTCAATGGTTCCTGGCCTTGGATATGAACAGCTTGCTGAACAGGAGTAGGAGCAGGTATCGCCATTGCTTGCGGTGGATTACGCATGTTCGACGTGTATTTGTAATTCGACGGACGGCTCTGGGCTGAGACTCCTACCGTCGGTCCGGCCATAGAACGACTCTGCATGTTCGCACCACCGACCGTTTGTTGACCTGCGAAAGACGAACGTAATTAACAGAAATTCTTATTCAAGACGAAGTACAAGGAGAGAACCGACCGTTACCTGTGATAGGTCTAGCGGATAAAGTATTTCGCATTGTACCAGCTTGCGCAGTCGGAGCACGCGGAGTTGCCCTAAATGGTCCTTGCATCGTAGCGAAACCGGAGCTTCCGGTCTGTGCGTTGGGTCGCACTTGATTAGGCTGCGCTGGCCAACGCGGCGTCGTACGAATCTGGGCCATCTGTGCGGGTCCGTAGAATCGTTGCGGTTGTGGCATAGTGGGTACGAAAAAATTCCCAGCGCCGCCAGGTTGGAAAATCTGACCCATTTGTTGCATCCGCATGTTCGCCAAACGTTGCATGTATTGAGAAGCAAGATGCGCCTTGCGATCTTCTTTGCGCTGAGCCAGAGCGACGTACAACGGTTTGGTGACTATTATACGACCGTTCATCTCTGTCACGGCCTTGGTCGCTTCTTCCGGAGCGGAGAAACAGACGAATCCGAAGCCCTTGCTGCGGCCTTCCTCCATCATGACCTTCGCGGAAGTAATCGTTCCGAACGGCGCGAACTCCTTGCGCAACCTATCGTCGTCTATGCTGTCGTCCAAGTTCTTCACGTAAAGATTCACGCCTTGATAACGGTTCAAACGTTCCAGTTTCAATTGTTCGAATTTCCTCTTCAACTCCTGTTGACGCTCGGCCTTCTTCTGCGCCCGTCCGACGTACATGCATCGACCTTCAGCAACCTCTTTCCCATTCAGCTCGAGTACCGCTTGCTCAGCCGCGTCAGGATCTTCAAAAGCTACAAAACCGAAGCATCGAGACTTCCCATCTTCCTTTATCATTACTTTGTGACTGGTGATGGTCCCATATTTCTCGAACATTTCTTTAAGTTTGTCGTCGGTCATATCTTCTCCGAAGTTCTTTACGTAAACATTGGTGAAGAGCTTAGCCTTCTCTCCCAATTCCTTCTCACGTTCCTTACGGGGTATGAATTTTCCAACGTAGACCTGTAAATGATGAGACATGTGTGTGACACAGTTTTCGAAAATAATGAGAGACGGTCAGATGTGTTGAGTCATACCTTTTTGCCATTCAGTAACATCCCGTTTACTTTGTCAATAGATTTATTTGCTGCCTCTTCTGTTTCAAAATGAACAAAACCATAGCCTTTCGAAACGCCTGATTCATCCTGGGCTACTTTACAACTAAGTATGTTACCAAAAGCAGAGAACGTATCGTACATTGCTTTATTGTCTATGTTTTTGTCTAAATTTTTTATGAATACATTTCCAACACCAGATTTCCGCAAAGAAGGATCACGTTGAGACCACATAATGCGAATAGGCCGCCCCTTTATCATATCGAAATTCATGGTATCGAGAGCACGCTCCGCTAAAGAAGAATAAATACAGTTAAAATAATACCAAGTACTTATCTATGCCGTAATTAAATTACTTATTTGTCTACGCGAATTTTACAATTTCCTCCTAAGATTCATATAACAGCATTTACGCTTTTTTAAGTCGAGGAAAAACATTTAAGATACTAATAATTTTTAATGGTGGTCGGAGAACAATTAGTACGACCATATGGACAAGCTGTTAAATTCCTTGGGGGGGAGGGGATATTCTTCGTACGTTTTTATTCAAATAATCAGGCATGGACGTGACAAATACTTCGCAGATAGTAATCCATTATCATCCATGATTGGGAAATGTAATACGTGTCAGAAGATACAACGGTATCGAGGGGAATTAGCAATCGAGTAAGGGAA
Organism: Ceratina calcarata; assembly: GCF_001652005.2. Lineage (NCBI taxonomy): Eukaryota > Metazoa > Arthropoda > Insecta > Hymenoptera > Apidae > Ceratina > Ceratina calcarata. The sequence goes on along the minus strand of NW_017162322.1, from coordinate 3,276,975 downwards.
TTGAAAAAATAAAGCATGACTCAACCGACCGTTAACTACATACTAGGTATCTACTTTGTTCGAAGTAGGTTTCAATATGGTGGTGTCGTACCGTTCGAAACACGTGTCAACCGCGGATAAATGATGTAACAAAGGATGCCTTTTCTTTTTACGAAGATCTCGGGTATCTGGGTCAGACGAGTATTAAAATAGTTAATCGTTAACACTCACCATCGGCGGGTTGTTGGAAGTTGACATAAGCGTAACCGAGCGAATGTCGGGTGATCATATCACGGCAGACGCGTATCGAGAGCACGGGCCCAGCCGATGAAAACTTCTCGAAAAGCATCGCTTCGGTAATATCGCCGTGCAGGTCACCCACGTAAAGCGAGGCCATAGGATAATTCGGAGCTCCCGGATTCATTTTCGCAGTATTTCAACGTCGGTGCAACTGGCTTAACTTGAAGATTAACTCACGTTTTTTGGTACCTCCCGTTCCTTCAATATGGCTTACGCTCTTCTGACCACGTTGCTGCTGTTCGTAACGCGATGATTACTATTTTTTTCCACACTTTTACTTACGTTTCGCGGTTTTCAGCTACGGTTTTTCGATTTTTTTGTTTATGTTTTTTGTAATTTTTATATTTTTTTGGGGTTTTTTATTTTTATAGAAGAGTTATTTCACGAATGGAAGTGGGTTGTGTGACCTATTTTGTGGAAAAAGGAGACACAACCACACGTGAACACAACTCTACTCTTAATGAGGAAGAGGCATTGAAAGTAGTTCCCTGAGAGCTTATATACCGACCACAGAACCCGTTCCGCACACGAAAAGTAGATCTTTATGTAAAATAGTATAACACCATCTGCATCTGCAATGCTGCCACGCGAATGCAATCATCATCGTGAACTCTGCGCTATCTATAGGATATGCCAAAATGGTCCTGTATATATATACGTTTTATTACAATTTTTCTCAAGATGATACGAAACTGTTCATTTTCACTGTTAAGAATAGTCACTCTAGGATGTTCAAAATAATCTAATGTACTCGAGAGAACAATCTTTAATAAATGTAATCGAATTCCACGTCAGTTTGTATAGGAATATTTCACATCGCTTGTAACGTGCAAAATACATATCTTGTGTTTCATTGCAAATACTATATCATTCAACAATGATGGATAAGAACAATTAAATATATATAAAGTAATCTTTAATGTTTATGCTGTATAAAGCGAAAACTAACAAGAAATTATACATGGAACACTAGGAATTTTAATGTTACTTGTCAGACGAGTTTAGGAACCCTCAGAGAGTAAATTCCTCTCTGCCTATATACACAGCAATGTAGCATATATTATAGTAGAGTAGTCAATAATAGCTTCGAAATAGCAAGTGTATTTCGAACCATTTCGAACAGCGATTTTATAATTAAGCATTCAAAATGACTGAAATGTTTGCAGCGTATTTAAGACGCTCATTCCGTACGTAGATCTGCGATATATAAGACCCATTTTTAAAAATGTTTGTAACGTCTTTAAAAATCATGTTCTTATATAATTACATACGTTTATTCTATATCTCGTAGCTGGAATTCAGAAATGGGTGTACAACTATAGTGGATTTAATAAATACGGTATGCAAAATTTATACACGCGAACATTAACAATAGGTATAAATATCAGTTGAGAAAGTTTACTTTTTACCATCTCAGGCTTGCGTCGAGAGGATATCATTCACGAAACGCCAGATGTGATAGAAGCGTTGAGACGAATACAGCTGAGGTCCCCAGAAGTAATAGAGGAACGCAATTTTCGTATTGTCAGAGCTATGCAGCTGGACTGCGCGAAGAAATATTTGCCCAAAGAACAGTGGACGAAACTAGAAGAGGTAATTTGACGCGAGCGGTTAACAGAATGTATTCTTCTGCGATCGTTCCCCGATCTTAAATGTAAATTAAATTTCTTCAAATAGGACGATCTCTATCTTCTACCTGTACTAAGAGAGGTGATAAAGGAACGTAAAGAGAGACAGGAATGGGAAGCTCAGTAATGAACAAAATACAGTAGTCTGTACTAAATATAATTATCCAACATTTAATATAATTATCTAATGAACTGTAATCCCAGGATCATCGAACTGTACATATAGAATAAAATTCGTTCTTTCGAATTCCATTGTTTAATATGTAAGAATTAGGCATAACATTTGAAGTATACGATTCAAATTCAAAAATGAAACAGATGAATTGCTACGTCGAGCACGGTATTTTATTATCACTTCTATATGCATCTCCAATTATTCCTTATTTCGTAGATATATTTTGTAGACGTAACGATTTATTTAAAGCACGTACATGCCATTCAAGTATCACAATAATTAATAATTGACAAGGATGGACCTTTTGTTCCACGTGTATACATATATATATATGTATATATGTATACAGAAAAGGCGATTATTGGTAATTATGTTCGCATAAATTCGTAGCTCATTTATCACCCTTTATGCAACGACTTATTCATAATTCCCCTAGGCTGCACTGATCAGTGTCTATTACAATGCTAAATGCGATTACACGAACAGAAATCATCAGGCATGTTAGAATATACTGGAGACTGATAAATCAATCGGTCGTCCATTGATTTACAGATATAAAACACGTCGTATTCACGGTGATATAAAGCGATTCCGCGTCAGCACACGTAAGTAAAGAGTTTCGCGGGCAAATGGCGGATCAATATTTCACCCCCACGCGGATCCGAGCGGCATCCCCGATTGCCGAAGATTTATGCTAAGTAATTTGAGTTCCGTGAGTGAGGAATACGTTTCAGTTTGACATTTTCTTTCCTATTTAGTAATTAAATCTCGGTGTATTCTTTTACGCCCCCGTGACACCGCAGTGCGTACCTTCCGTTCGATTTTTAATAACAAGCTTTTAAAACAAGAGTCGCATGGTGAGACTGTACCAAAGAATGACGCAAACAGTGGTAATTGGAAATTGAAACTTTTTAAAATTTTTCTACGTAAACATGATACAATACGCTTGAAAGCTTTGCTCGTCGTCTCAATCGTCACTCTCTTAATTTATTCCGTATAATTCGTCTAGCTGTAACTATTACTTAAATCTTTGAAAACTTTGTGTCGTGTTTTATGTATGTACATGTATCTCCTTTGCTGTAACTGGTTTAATCGTTTTATTTCACGTTCTACGCGCGAAAAGGGCGAAGGATAACGTTCCTTAAAGTCAATTTTTTCAAAGAACCGTGCAGTTCAATTCGAGCGTCGAGTGGTGTTGCTACGTGAAGAGTGGCAGAGGGTAATAACCACCCCTGCGAAATCGAACGTGAGAAAATTGTCAAAAGGTTTTCTACCAGTTCAGTAATCGAATTTGTTTCGGAGATATCGAAATACTCCTCGAATTTTGAAAGAGAATTACGATGCACGCACGAAGGTAATTAAAACAGAGTGATCGCATTGCTTTCAAGAATTTCTGTATTAAAATAGTTCAATTTCGATAAACGCCTATATGTCAAATTACGAATATCATTACACGGTGTGGTTAATTACAGATGCCAGAAGAACAGCGATCATTCTATGTCCAAAGAAAAACAACACTAATAATGAATATGTATAAAGTCGAACGTAACATTTTATATTTAAAACAAAGTATAAAATTTAGGACAGTATTTACACAATAACTGCTACTTCGGTGCTGTTCAGCATTCCAATTACACCTTGTTTTATTGAGAAAAACGATGCTACCAGGTGCTGCGCCAAGATACTACCTCTATCTGCTACGTGTACAAAGTTACAAAACTCATTGTTTTAGAAGTGAAATGAAGAAGTATTAAATATATATATAAATATATATATATATATACACATCACATATACATGTACACATATATTAGGAATTTAAATATAAATGGAGAAATATATTCTGATCTATATAAATATTTATATGTAAATGCATGACGGATAAGGGTGGAAGTTCTTCCTTGATACATGCTCTCTTACTCGAGAATGTATCGCTTGGGAATTACAAGAAAATGTTCTAATAAAATGATCTACTGACAAAAGATCCGCATACGAATAGCTCAAAAACCAGTTGATATCAAAGGAACAAAGATGATCATACCATACGATGAGAGCTTGGTATGGATAGTAGTGGTTGGATTCATAGTGGCCTTTATTCTGGCATTTGGAATCGGGGCAAACGATGTTGCTAACAGTTTCGGGACGAGTGTTGGTGCTGGAGTACTCACGATTTTTCAGGCCTGCATCCTGGCAACCATATTCGAAATTGCCGGAGCTGTACTCATTGGCTATAAGGTATTTCGAAGATTCATGTACATTTTTTCTACCGGGTCTCACAGCATTATATTTTAAATTTACATGTACTTTAGGTTTCTGATACTATGAGGAAGGGTATACTAGACGTTACATTATACGAAGGCCATGAGAAGGAATTAATGATAGGTGCATTGTCTAGTTTAGCTGGATCCGGTATTTGGATGATGTTAGCAACAGCATTGCGATTACCTATTTCTGGAACGCATTCCATTGTTGGTGCTACCGTTGGTTTTTCACTGGTATGCAGAGGTACTGCAGGGGTTAGTAGTCGTACAATCTCAATCGTATTAATAAAGAAACGAAACAAAGGAACGTTAAAATCTAGTAAGTGTATATTTACAGGTAAAATGGATAGCTCTTGCAAATATAGCTGCATCTTGGTTCGCGAGTCCTATTCTTAGTGGAATTGTATCAGGTGCTATATTCTGGGTTCTAAGCAAATCAGTACTTGAATCTAATAGACCCTTGGAGCGAGGTCTCCACATCCTCCCGTTAGTATACGGTCTTACTGTTGCTATTAACATTATATCAGTTGCACATGATGGTCCTAAACGTGAGTGACTTCATGTTTCATTCGTTTTTTCTCCCTCATTTTAAGCGAAATTTAAATGATCACTTGTACTTTTAGTTTTGATGTTAGATCGAATGCCATGGTGGGGTAGCGTGCTCGCCGCGATAGGTTTAGGTTCAGCATCGGCACTCATCGTTTATATATTTGTCGTCCCATGGCAGAGAAAACAAATTTTACTTTCGCTAAGTGGCAACGAAAAAACAACGGCCACGACAACGTTCGGTACCTGTGATAAAAAGGAAACGACAGCGTTATCTGTTATTTCTGAAACCCCATGTAGTAGTAATAGTAACGGTAACGCGAAGGAAGCAGCACCGAAATTGCGTGGCAATAGCAGTGCGAGTCCTCTCTTAATGGTCGCGGGATCTGACGCCGAGAGTGCTCAAAACGATGTTAATAGGAAGGAGGAGGAATTGCCGGAGATATCCAGGCTCTTTGCCTTTTTGCAAGTGCTGACTGCAGCGTTCGGTAGTTTCGCTCACGGTGGAAACGACGTCAGCAACGCGATCGGCCCACTTATCGCGCTCTGGGCCGTGTACGCCGAGGGATCGGCCAGACAGGAAGCGGAAACACCTATGCTTATATTACTTTACGGCGGTTTGGGAATATCGACTGGTCTTTGGGTCTGGGGACGTAGAGTGATACAAACATTAGGACAAGACTTGGCGCGTATCACACCAACTACTGGATTTACAATTGAGGTAAATATTTCATAAATGTAAGACTCTCTTCGAGTTTACATATGTACGTGCTACGTACATGCACGTACATACTTTTAATTCACACATAACTGCGTATGAATCGCAGGTGGGTGCTGCGTTGACCGTTTTGTTGGCAAGTAAGGCTGGTTTACCTGTGTCAACAACCCATTGCAAAGTGGGATCCATCGTTTGCGTGGGGTGGGCCTCTCGCGGCGGTGAGGGTGTCTCCTGGAAATTGTTTCGCAATATAGCGTTCGCCTGGTTAATTACCGTGCCGATGGCAGGCTGCTTGTCTGCAGCGTGTATGGCTGTTTTTAAGGAAATAATTAGTTTATGACTTCACAGTCGGGACAACTGACAAGTTCTAGTAAAAACCATCCAATGCTACTGTTGTCAATAATTTATGCAGAATAAACGATCGAATGTAATTTGACCTAGTTGTTCTTTTCAAATATCAGCTATGCACATATACATATTATTACATACATATATACATGTGTAGAGTGTAGATCATTATATCATTTGACAATTAAGAAAGTTAACGATTGATTAGAATATGTTATATCGATACGTGCGATATGGTTGTCATAGAAACCATCTCAAACGGATCATTTAGCAGTAGCACGGATCGTAGTCGGACGCTCCATAGAAATGTCTTTTGGAAATATACTTTCTTAAACGTTTTTTTACAATTTGATATGGAAAAGCTACCACTTTTACCAGGCTTCAGCTTTCAGGATCCGAGTGTAAGTGATAAAAACGATATGAATTAAAAGCTGCATCTGAAGCAACGAAATTAAGCGGAAACACGTTTTGTTTAAAGATCAAAGATTATAGATTATTACAAAAATTTAATTTTTTGAACGGTTATCGCGTAGTACGTGATAGCAATATTGGTATCGGAGGAAGACCGTTAGACGCTGCATCCAGTGCGTACATAAAGGAGGAGGCGGGTTCCGCACAGTGAGTAATAAATGATGTACCGAGTGTACAATAATTATGATCTTATAAAACTATTCATGTTTAGCTATGATCCATCCTTAACGTACGGTCGCGTGAAGGGATACGCGTGTCGACAGTTCATCCCACACTATGCGGTGTTCGCCCAAAAGTGTCTCTGTTTTAAAGCATTCTTCCGCCAAGGAGTGTTCAACTCACCGGATGAACACTTTCGTATACGACACGTCAATATATTGTATTTTTTGGAGGACGATACCGTATGTGTGATAGAGCCTCCGGTTGACAATGCCGGCTTCCCTCAGGGGAAACTCGTTAGACGGGGCAAAATTGAGAAAAATGTAAACGGTGATACGTTTCATTGGAAGGATTTTAACGTTGGAATCGATGTATGTAAGTTTGAATAAAGAGACTTTCGAGTCTAGATATTGTAACACCGATCTTTCTCATTTTTCAACATATCTCATTCTTCTATATATGTATCTATATGTTATCTCATTCTTCTCATTGTTCCATAGGTATTTATGGAGTAGTTTATCATATTATCGATTGCGATCTATTTACTAGAGAGTTTTTAAGCAGTCAGGGTATAGACGTTGGAGATAAAGAAGAACCTCCTGTAGATCCATATATGGAACTACGTGCCAGCAAACTGAGAATACCGACTTGCGTCACTAAAGTTCCGGACGATGTTAGACGAAGATTTTTGGAATACGATTCGATGGTCTTGTCGTTCACCGCGACTTGGAACGACGACGTTTATAGAATTATGTATTTCCTAATGGACGACACGATAGCCGTTCGCGAGATACAAAAACCTAACAGTGGAAAGGATCCTGTACCGATGCTGTTGAAAAGGATGAAAGTGCCGAAGGATTGGAAGAATTTACCATCGTCTTATCCGGCCGCGTACATGGAATACGGTGATCCAGAGATCCTCGAATACTATACACCAAAGGATTTTATAGTAGGTCTCGCTCAGTAATCTTCTACCGAGAGTAGTACAAAGGGTTTCCGAAAATGTGAAGTATCGTTTTCTTCTAATTACAGATAGGCGGCACAATTTTTATATTCAATCGACGATTCTTTTTACACGATTGCGATTCTTTTACGCGAAAATATTACTCGGATATGCTGGGAATGCCACAACCGGAGAAAATACCCCTTCCAAGGGAAGACGTCAAGTCCGCGCCGGAATATAAACCTCCACCGCATATAATTTTCGGTACTACGGAGGACACTTATGTCTCTTGCCTCTCGTTCATGCCTCGACCACCCAAGAAGGATGTGATTCGGCAACTTCTTAATTTCCCGAAAACATTACGTTATTCTATGAAAATGGACGCAGTACACCCGGAGGACGAGGATCGCGATTTCATTTTAGAATACAGTTTAAGCGAAGGGACAATACTGATACAAGAGCTCGAGAAGCGTAATTCGGGGCGTCGCGAGGGTTGCTTCCTAAAAGCGACGCTCGTCCCGAAACCGAAGACTGGAAGAGACAATCCGAAATATTATACGCCTCAGGATTTCTACATCGGCGCAAAGATCAACATCTTCAATCACTATTTTATCATAACCGGCGCCGATCTTTTCGTCTATCGTTATGTCGAAGCGAACCCTGAAAAGTTCCCACCGGAGGTACGAGACACGATTCGCGATTGTCTAGTAAAGCAGAACTTGCTCTCCGAAGACATTGAGGTGACGGCGAAAATGATCCAAGATAAAAAGGAGGCCGAACAGCAAGCGGTGAAACCGGCTGAAGCTACTATTGAAAGAGACGTCGATATGAAAGAATGCATAAAGGATTTCGAGGAGCAAGCTAAGTGTAGATACGAAGGAGAACACGGTGAGTTGAGGCCACGTACACCGCCACCGGAAGAGCTATGTCCGGGTTTAGCAAACCCCGAACCGTTGCCCTATTCCTATCAGAATCCAAGCACCGTAAAGAAAGAAGTACGGTGGGACGACGGGGTGAAGCAACAATAAAAAGTGTATCATTCTTGATTAGTAACTACGTCCAATACAATATCTTGGACTGTACCGAATATACAAACATGCGATTTGCATTGCACATTGTATTCGATTGCAAAATGAAGTTCAGATAAATCTTTGGGATTCAAACGAACATTTAAATAAAATTCTAAAGTATGACTTGAAGAGAGTAATATTTTTAATAATGATTTCTCATGAAACAGCTATCAGTTCAACGAAACTTGTTAAATGTAGCTCAAATAAAATACAGAAATTTGATATACAGCAACAATCGTTTGGAAATGCGTAGACACTGTTACATGGCTACCTTAAATTTCAAATGATGAAACGATTGACAAACATTAGTCATAGATTTTCAACGTTGATATATTACTATTTTTTTGCAACATTCATAATATAGAAACGAGGAAAGAGACGTTTACTGCACATTATTCAAATTTCCTTAGTGTTCGTAAACTGTATACAAAAGAAAATTAATTGCCATACTATGCATGTATGCTTGATTAAAAAATCTGTTTAATTCATTGATTAATTTCATACAATTTCATGAATAAACTTAAAATCTCACATTACTACTTCACGTTTACCTCGTATGAAATATCTGATCACTTTGCTAAAATACTGCTAATTTCCAATAAAATGTAACTTCATTCTTATAAAATTTAAGAAACAAAATTTCATCATCATCATCATGCTCGACTGCTTCCTTTACAATTTCCTAGAAATTAACTTGTATACGTAGCTATATGTAAATATCGTTAACTACCGCAAAAGTAATTAAATCTAAGATAAAATCTATTATATTTTTGCATGTGTTTTTAGTTCACTAAATTCACATTAGTTAAGCAACTTTAGTTACGTTCATTTTTCGTTTCGTACATGTAGCTCGTGAAAAATCGTTCAAATTTAGAAATGTTACTGTCAAACAATCCTTTTTCTTTTTAAACGATATGGAGAGGTATATATTACGTACGTTCCTCCTTCCTTAAATATAAAAAACCACGTAGTTTCATTTTCAATGAGGACAACTTCAATTTATAAAATAATGAAATCCTGACAAAAAGAAATATATCAAACATTAAAAGAAAAAGGAAATAACAGATAGTTTCAACAATAAGATCCACCTCACGAAATTTCCATCGAATAGTACAATTAATGATCATTACATGTCACTATAGAATAACTGCAATATTATTGTTCCTTTTTTTCATATAATATTTTAGATCGTTTTTGCAGTCCATGAATAATATAATAATAGGTAATATATATATATAATATATATAATATATATAATTTGCAATAGTTATAGAATATGCATAAAATAATCAGTTGACAATAATTTCTATTATTATCCAATGATCAAGCATAATTGTTACAAATTAAACTTAAAACGTTGTAATAAGCCCTTGCACCTTTATAACAAAGAAAGGTGGTGAGTCCTTTCAGCCACAGGCACCAGGTTACATGTCCATCGAAGTTTAAAATGGTAATTGATTTAAATGACACTTGCTTATAATATTGTTCTCGTATAGATCTTTTTTTTCATTATCAACAAAAGTTTAAGCACATTTTACAAGGGTTAGTCCACATATTACAGTTTTTTCTTCTGTTCCATATCTCTTTTTTTTCTCTGTCGCTTTTTTTCTTCTTTAATTTGTACGTTTTAAGAAACACCTTTCGATGAATAGCACGCAACACCACACTATACGCATTACAACCGTCAGCAAGTTATTTACCCGATATTCCTTGGAAATAGAATTACGATCCTCTTCGTAATAGTTTGCGATTAGATAAGATTCTCATGATGACGACGCGACGACGCTAATTATCATACAAGTTGATTATTTAACAGAAGGAGATAGTCTCAGTAATGAGAGTTTCTTCACAGTAATTAGAAGCCCTTTGTGTATCCAAGAAAGCAAAGGTAAGTAGTAAGACGATAATTAGTCGTAGCGTGCTTCCTTTACGTTGATTACTATTATGAATAGTATTAGATTCTTGTTGCATCCACCGCTACTGGCGTGAACCACCTCTGCCTCTCACGCGACCACCATCCCGATCCTACAAATGACAACCATACATTACTCATCGAAGTGAAATGCTTTCATGTATCTCTGTACATTTTAACGCTACAGTGTTATCACTTACTTTGCGTTGATGATGTAAATGCGGTTGATGCGGTTGATGCGGGTGATGCTCCCTTGAGAAATCTGAATGTCCTCTGTTTCTATGATTGGAAGAGTGATGATGTTGTATAGCACTCGGCGGCGCTTTGCGCTGATCGTCTTCCGCCTGCTTAAGCTCGTAATGTCCGAAATCGTCGAAGATGCTGGTCGAATGCCGGTACGTATGTAATATACGCAACACTAACACACCTTTCGCGTGCGGTACCTCCTGGGCATCTCTCGAATTAGTCACTGGTTTATTCTCATTGTTCTCTAATCTAATGTGACGAAGTTGAACGTTTGGAACGTCTTTAACGTAGATCCAACGTACACGAAACTGGCCCTTCCATTTGTCCTGCGACCATACCGAACTGTTGCTCTTGTAGTCAACAGGTGATACCATTTGAGCCATGCCGCAGAAATGGCCAGATCCGTTCACGGAGAAGAACAAGTATAAAGGCGCGCCTTCGCGATTGGCTTCTCTGTACGCCTGATCCAATCTCTTGTTACCATGTTCCGTGCTACACCAGATCTCGTACTTTATAGATCTATGAATATCATCTTCGGAATAGGACTTGATTACAAAAAACCTAGCCCCGGGCGCTGTCTCATCGAATTCTACAGGGTTATAATCATTTTTCACTTTTAGCTCGTCTAAAACAGGATGCGACTGTGATTGCGTTATTTGTTGCTGTTGCGACTGCAACTGCTGCTGCTGCTGCTGTTGCTGCTGCTGCTGCTGCTGTTGCTGTTGCTGCTGCTGCTGTTGCTGCTGCTGCTGCTGCTGCTGGTGTTGTTGTTGTTGATGGTGTGACTGCTGCTGCTGCTGTTGGTGTTGTTGATGTTGATGCTGCTGATGATGCTGCTGCTGTTGTTGTTGTGGATGCATATGAATCTGTGACTGTGGAGGTGACGGAGGTGTCGTAGGCTGCCTGTTCCAACACGGTGGTGGAGGAGGAGGTCTCTGTCTTTGAGCTAATGGTGGAGGCGGTGGAACAGGTGGCTGTACTTGTAGCGGCGGAGGAGCTGTCGGAGGAGGCGCAGAAGATTTGCCTTCGCCCCATGTCCCAATGTCCATATTATGCTTCCCTGGCACGATCGGTGGCGGTGGCATACCCGCCTTTTTCTTCATCCCCTGAGACGACGAGAGCGGAGGTACCGGCTTTGCAGGCTGGCTTGCGACACTGGCCCATGTTATCTTCCTAGGTTCCTTCGCCTCCGGTTTTATCGGCTGATTTGACGATGCCTGTTGGTCTTGACGCGGAACCTCTCCACTTCCCAGTGACAAGCCTTGCACACTCTGTTCAATAGTCTTAATCTCTGTATTACTAGGTGTTGGATAATTTTCATTTCCGCGCGGAGCCTGGTAATAATCCTCGTAACGGGTCTTTCTCGGAGTGCCCCAGGCACTGAAATCACCGTTTCCATGAAAATAATTGAAGGGAGGCTGGCCAAATGTGCTAAAACCGCCTCCTGCACTGGCAGAGAACATTCCGTCCATACCGTACGCATCGTGGCTTATTTGACCTCCATAGCCAGAGAGGAACGCAACGGGATCTGTCCCATTTGACCAAGTACCGTCCCCAGCGCCGAACGTTTGATAAGGGAATGAGGTGCCTGCGTAGTAAGGGCTATACGGATCGCCGGTTCCAATCGGATAGCTTGAATGATGCGTGCTGTTGCCTCCTCTCCATGAGTCAAATCCGGTATCTTCTCCACCAGCATGTTCTGTCTGTGGCTGTTGCTGGTGTTCTTTAGGTCCATTGCTCACTACCAAGATGGAATTTTATCTCGTTAATCCACTGCATGTACTCATCTTCTTTTAATCGAAAAATTAACTTCTCAACAACACAATTCGACCAACAATTTTTTATTAAAACAGGATGACATAGTAATAATCAGGCAGAACATAAGAATACGATTTACAATATTTATACATTTCAAATAATAATATCTATGCAAGTTTGCGTTATGGTGTTCCAGAGGAACATATAGAAAAACGATCGTTCTCTTCCATTACGCGAGCATTTGTTAAATAATGCTAAATGGAAATGCGAGGAAGTAAAAGTAACACCTTGTTGTAAAATCTTAATTATGGTAATTTAAATCACAGCACACTTTTTTATCTTACTAAAAGGCCAGTGATCATGTGCGAATCGTATTTGAATTTAATAATCTCGCTGATTTTATACTATCGTCCGCGTATAATTATTGTTTCTGTTAAAGTTTAATACAAAATGTGACATACATTGGAACATACTTCTAAATTTATTTGAAGGTAAAGGAATGAAATGCGATGACAATGTATAATATTCGTAGAAAAGGTACATTCGAAATATATTAAAACATCGGTAGGTTAATGCACTACGTATTTATATACCTACAAATACACGTATCAACCACGGGTACGGACGTAACAATATTTCGCGGTATTTAAAAAGATATACACGTTTATCGTGCCGTGACACGAAGTCTTTCTAATAGAGTGGCAGATAATAAATACAGGAACTGTGAATGATCATAGTTTTAGCAAATAAAAAAAATACATGCACTTGCGTGGTGAACATACAGCTATTTTTTATTTGCGAACCGATAGAGACGAATAAAAGAGATAACGAGCCTCACCTTGACTGTTGGTTTGTCCTTTCATCCGCTGCATTCCGTTGCATGGAAAAATATACAAAATTTAGAATGGCTGTCTTCAGTGAAAGGTATGTATCTGCGGTATAGCGGTGTGGTAGCAAGTCAACACACTGACCTGATTTGATACAGCACCTGCCAATCCAGTTGACATAACCTGTCACACACTCTGTCCGCTCTTCACAGACGCCGAACGGACGGCTGTCCCTTAATAAAACGAGCTGTTTTCTTTTTCCTTCGAACGCAGCACCACGGTTACATACAACAGCCTTATACCACTCGAGTATGCGGGGACACTTCGTTTCGTACGAGGCGGTCGCAGAGTTCGTGATCCCGCGAAATACCTGAGACCTCCGCGTGCTTTTCCGCGTAATTGTCTTCCCGCGAGAGAGTCTCAGGAACCCTTTCTTAGAACCCTACTAACACTTCGGGACCGATAGATTTTTCAACAAAATCCTCAACTCCGAATAATAACTACGTGACGTGCACTGACCTCTTGTATAGTATTAACAGATTGTCTAACGTTCGCAACGACAAGGTCCCTATGCGGTCATCTCGGCGAGCGTGCAAGATTCCGACATCTCGATTTGTTAAAAAGTATACAGAACGTTTTATTATACACGAGACTAAAGTAATTCTTCGACGTAATTTCATGTGGTTCGGCTTTTACATTTATCGCTGTAATACAGTGTCGATATATACATTTTCTATCCGAACAGTGCGAATATTTTTTTAATATTGATGTTCGCCAGTTTCTTAGCTCTGCGATGATTAGAGCTAGAACCAGCTAGAGCTAAAGAATCAATGTCGAGGACGACAAATATGTAGTCACATTTTATTCAATTCGCGCGTACCTAAATAAAGAAAAATTATAATTAAATGATGTAATTTGCTAAATGATAGAAGAAAACAATATACACAGTAATTTTGCATGACATAGGGGACATTTTGTACGGGATCCTAGATGTTTTTTATGAATGTGTCATTATATATTTTACGTATTTAGCTCTCCATGTGGATTACCAAAGATTTAGAATAATAAATGTGCCAGATATTTAATTAAGAGTAAAATATAAATATGGAATTATCACATCATTGGCTATGTATCAATTTTACCTTTATTACTTTGAGCAGTGACATACTCGAAGAGAATACTGTGCATGAATCAGAAAAACAGTTCTTTACATGTATTATTTATTTCCCTTAAGATTATTTATAACATATAAATGTACAATCAATGTAATGGCCACGAAAAAAATATGTCAAAACCAATAGTCTAAATACTCGTAACGTAGTCCATTTTAAACAATTTTGTAAATATCTTCCTACAATATATTCCTACCTATATATATATATAGATGATCGAAAAAAACGTGAGTAGAGAAGATTCACTTTCAATAGACAACACAGCAAAACTGATACATCGTTAACTTTTACAAATTTACACTTATCTATCATACTGTAATTGTAGCTAATATTCTTTTATTATTAACCAATTACATGTATGTAAAATGAATTTCTTAATAGATCACTAACGTATTCGAAAAATTCATCTTCTGCACGATTGATAATGCTAGTTACTTCTCATGAACATGTTCAAATGTTCACATTCAACAAATTAAAAAAAAAATCTTGTATCGTATATATTCCATTCTTTACATCAATTCGGAGAGGAGGAGTCTGAAGAATTTATCGTACGTAATAAAACAGATATATAAATGACAATGGCTGTTGCATCTCTTAAGTTAGCTGTTTAAAAATTTCATACACTTTCATGCAAATATGAAGGGCATGTTAGTTCTGAATATATACGACACGCTCTTTTACCTTTACATACTCAGGGTAAAGAGCCTTTAGTTATCTTTCTTTTCCTAAAGCAAAGAAAACTTTTTACGTCTTGCATTCATATGCTACAGTAGCACCCCATTTTTTTCATGCAAGACGATGACCGTTTACGGTTTCTTAATGGAAATTCAGTTTCGCGTTAACCATGAGAACGCTTTAAGGATTAAGTACGTTAGTGTCAACGCGTATAAAATCTTTTCCCTCTGCTGACGTTGTAACATCTCGAGTTCAATAGCCATTACTCGTCGATTCAATTTCCCTACTTGTCGACGTAAATGCTGTATCTCTTCACTGGGTGGTAGAGAGACGTTAACTGCATTGTACAACGGTGGCGTCTGTTCTCTGTGAATCAAAAGTATTGCATTCCATGTAAATCAGAAGTATTGCACTCATCGGGTACGATGTGCAAAATGAAATGATCTAGTCACCTGGCATGCCTAACTATTTGCGTTTCGGTAGAATATTGTCCGCGTGATTTAGAGGATGACATCGGCTCCTTAATCTCTGTTGAATATACATTTGGTTCCTCCTCGTCAACAGTTGGAAAGTAATGATCGTCCAGAGTCAAGATCCTTGGCGGAGTCTATTAAGAATTTAAACACCTTATTCTCGTATTTAAAATTACATAACGTGTCTTGGATACTGTTTCATTTGAAATAGCATTCAATCACTTGATCGTACTTAAAGAATTAAATATACTTGCCGGTATTCTAACCATGCCTGGTTCAGGTGGTAGCACAGCGTTCTCCAATACAATTTCTCTCGGCGTTGCTCTCGTTCCAACGTACTGTTCCTGTCCTACATTCAATTTTATTTTTATCGTATTTACATTTATAATTAGACGCATCGTAAAATATCCTTGTAACAAACATTCAATACATACGAATTTTAAAATTAATATGTAAAATGATAAGAAAACGTTATGTATTTACCAACAACTAATATTCTATCTGGAACATGCATGTCAAACTTCTCTCCCGCTACCATCTGATTCCAAGTGGAGTCGTTTGTAGCTGCTTCGTCGTCTGTGTAGTCGCCACGAATGCTCTTTGGTACACGCATCCTTTTGTTAATGTCCAAAGTAAAATTTGGGTCATAAAAACAGTCAGCTTCTCCGTTAAAAACAGTAGGGCTATGTGCTTTTGACATTATAACTAAAATAATAAAAACGAAAATCACAAAACTGTGACTTCTCCATGTTTTACTAAATATCCGACTCGTTAAACAACGTAGATAATAAATAAAGTAATGGAGCTTGGTTCCATTATTTCGAGAAACAAACTAGAATGGAGATTTCATCCATTAAATGTAATATACGTACGTCATAGAAATTCTTATACTTTTCATCCTCGTTAATAAATAAAATGAAATAAACTGATGAACGGTACGACGAATTACGTGTATCCAATAATTTTACAGGGGCAGTGGGCAGTATACGAAGGGAATATGACACAAAAAAATACGCGGTTTTAATTCCATGTGACAGTAGCGAAGTGAAAGAAACATGCACGTTACATCAGGTTTATCGATTACGTTTGTTATGTTAAATAAGTATACGAGCAAGATTGTCTATCTGATAAAATGATTACCTTTCTGCACCTTTTCGATCGTTGAATGCAAACCAAACTTTTTGCATGAAGTTGAGTATGTGTATTGGTATGTACTGGTATGTACATATGAGTTTAACTTAACGTGCAGAACATGGTGCAGATGGCATACGGCACGCGGATACCCGAACGCCATCTACGCGGAAAAAAGTATTGTCAAACATGTAAAGAACAAAAGAATGTGTGTATATATATATAGAGACTCACCGGTAAAATTCCCGCGAAAATTGCTGAACGTACATACATGCATGCTGGAACTGGCTGGAACCGAACTTCCATGATATCATTTTTGCTTTTATCTTGTGAAACTTTTCTTTCCTTACGATTACGATTTAATTTGTTAAAACCATGAGCGATCCGCAGCGTAAGTTCATCTCATTGCTAATTCCTTTCTGTACTAGCAATCAGGTCGTTAAAATATATTCTTTGTGAACTGTGTTCCATGCAATTTTGAAATTTTTACATTCTGAACCTTTTCCTTATATTATTAATGAATTTAGCGAGTAGAAGTAGACGTCAGAAGACTGACAAGACTGGACGGTTGTCAGCCTTAGAAAGATTAAAACAGTTGAAAGGTAGTAAGAATAAATATGAGGTTGAAGAGTTGGACAATGTTTATGAAGAAGTCGACGAGAAAGAATATACAAAGACCGTGATAGAAAGACAGAGCAACGACTGGATCGTTGACGATGGTAATTATTTTATGTACACTCTCGAGGACTGCCTTTGTCATTTAAAACTTATTTAACACGATAGGTGAAAGTGGGTATATAGAAGATGGGAGAGAAATTTTTGACGATGACTTGGATGATGAAAGTGTGCAAGAAGCAAGAAAGAATAAAGTAGCAGGTCCTAGAAAGCATACGAAGGAGAAGATTAAGAAGAAACAAAATATCCAAAATATGTTAATGAACATGCCTTCGAAAAGTAAATCTGCAGTTGTAGTAAACGACGACAACATTCTAGGAGACCTAATGTCTGAGTTGAAGAAAGACAATACACCGAAGAGGCCAGAGTCAAGAACTGTCAAAAACAAATTTTGTACTACCCCAAAATTAAGTGAGAAGTAATTGTCTTTTTATAGGTTTATTACATTTAATATTGCTTCTTTAACAACACACTGTCTTAGGAAAAATCAACAAGAGGAGATACAAATTAATGATGATGATGATAATGATTTATTGATATTTGATAAACCGAAAGCAAATGTATCTAAGCCAAAAGTGTCGTCCCAATCGAAAGATTCTGGATTTGATCAAAGTACTAGCCAAATAATTTCACAGATTGATTCATGTGATACTGTTGAATGTACGATATTAAATGATGAAGCAGTGACTCAAAATACTAAAAATACAAGTTGCAGTCAAGTGATCGAGATTGAAAGCGAAGATTTTGTACACTTTGACGAATCCGATGTAAGCTGTTTAAGGTTTAACAATATTGTAGACTGATGATTAAGCTGTATTTCGTTCACAGTTTACTATGGACTTCAAAATTGATGAAAATGAAAAATCTGCGCTACCTATAAGTAAAAAAAACGTGGAAAAAGAGGTTTCTACTCCAATTAAAGCTTGTGAAACCGAACAGGAAGAGTTTGACATAGATAGTTTGAACAAAGTGTTAGAGATAGAGTTTGAAACACAAATGTCAGACATCGAAATGTCGACCGACACAACGGAAGAACTGCCTTTACCACTTTCATCTGGTGCGAACAACGAAGACGTATTTAGGTTTTACTGGTGGGACGCTTACGAAGATCCATACAAACAACCCGGCGTTGTACAGATATTCGGAAAAGTCTTCGTGCCTTCTACAAAAGAATATTGTTCGTGCTGTGTAACAGTAAAAAACATCCCAAGAAGAGTTTATCTCCTTCCTAGATTATACGTACGTATACCATTGTTCACCTCTATCTTAGATTCGAGAATATATTTAATCATGTAATAATGTAAATTTCAGGTGAAAACATCGTCTAAGGAGAATAAGGAACAACAATTGAATACAATAGAAGACGTTTACAAAGAATTTAATCAGTTCGCGAACAAATTAGGAATAAAGGAGTTCCGTAGCGCTAAAGTGACCAAGTTTTATGCTTTCGAGGATGAAGGAACTCCGATAAAATCTGAGTATTTGGAAGTAAGATATTCCGCGCAATATCCCGCGGTGCCTGCCGATTATTCTGGCCCGTGTATAGAACGCGTGTTCGGTACGACAGTAAACGCTTTAGAGTTATTCCTAATTGAAAGAAATATCAAGGGACCATGTTGGCTCGACGTTAAAAGTCCACTGCGTAACGATATTCAAAATAACTGGTGTAAAATAAAGGTGAACTGCATGAAGATGGAGAGCATATCTGTTTCGCCTGAATCTAAAGTGATTCCACCGCTCGTAACAACGACTCTCAACGTGCGAGCAAGCTCGAATTCTAAGTCGCAACAAAACGAGATAATCATGGTCGCGATTCTGATACATCGCAAGTACCACATTGACAGAGAACCACCAAAGCCACCGTTTCAACAACATTTCTGCCTGATCACACATCCGCGTGATACGCCTTGGCCGAGACAAATACGAGAAATGTTCTCAACGCTTTCATATACCAAAGTAATGAAATTCGAAACGGAAACGGAGTTATTAGAGGAATTGTTAACGATAATACATGGGGCAGATCCAGACATATTGATCGGTTACGATTGTGGCTTTCAATTCGATCTCTTGATGCATAGGATGACTGCGTTGAAAGTTTCAAATTGGAGCAGACTCGGAAGGCTGAAACGTTCGGTTCCTCCTATGATAAGAGGAAGGATTCATATGAATCAAGTATTAGCCGGCCGACCTACTTGCGACATACAAGTTTCAGCTAAAGAGTTGAATCTGAAAGTACGAAGTTACGATCTGCAATCTCTTTGCGTGGCGGTATTAAAGAAGAAGGAGAATGAGTGCAGAGAAATAAAGCCCGGTGAATCCGCATTATTTTACAACACTACCACTAAGCTGGATAATTTAATTAAAATAACATTGACGGAAGCGTTGTACATTTTGTCTATCGTTTTCGAACTGAACGTGCTTCCGCTCGCTTTACAAATCACGTGCATCGCTGGGAATATTATATCTAGGACGTTGACAGCAGGCCGCGCAGAAAGAAATGAATATTTATTGATGCACGCGTTCCACTTGAAGCAGTATATAACTCCTGATAAACGTGACGCGAAAAAGAAGACGAGTGAAGAAAACACTGGTAGAAAGAAAGCGGCTTACGCTGGAGGTTTGGTTCTCGAACCTCAGAAAGGATTCTACGATACACTTATTTTACTGATGGATTTCAACTCGTTGTATCCTAGTATAATTCAGGAATATAATTTGTGCTTCACTACCGTGCCTGGTGCTGCGTACGCTTTGGATTTAGAAGTTCCTGAGTCTAATTTAGAACCCGGTGTAATACCAACGGAAATTCGGAAGTTAGTCGAAAGCAGAGTAGAAGTAAAGAAATTAATGAAAGCACCGAACATTTCACCCGAACTGCGGATGCAATACAACATCAGGCAAATGGCTTTGAAGCTTACTGCGAATTCTATGTACGGTTGTTTGGGTGCGACCCATTGCAGATTTTATGCTAAAGGACTCGCTGCTCTAGTCACAGCCAAAGGTCGAGAAATTTTGCAACATACGAAGAGTTTGGTTGAGAAAATGAACTATCAAGTTATATACGGGGACACGGACTCTATAATGATAAATACTAATTTGTTAGATTACGATGAAGTCTTCGCTGTTGGCAGAAAGATCAAGCAAGAAGTGAACAAATATTATAAGCGAATAGAGTTAGACATCGATGGCGTTTTCCGTTACTTGTTACTTCTACAAAAGAAAAAATACGCTGCGGTCACGATGACAAAACTACCTAGTGGACAAATAGAGTTGGCGCAAGAACACAAAGGTCTCGACATCGTGAGAAGAGATTGGTGTCAATTAGCCTGCGAAATTGGAAAAAAAATTTTGGATCGCCTGTTCTCCGGTCAAGCAGATGAAGATCGAATAATAGAAGTGTTTAATATTCTACGAGATGTTTCAGGGAATGTTAGAGAAAATAAAGTTCCCTTGTCTTCACTGGTTATTACGAAACAGTTATCGAAAAATCCAAACGAGTACCCGGACTCTAAGCAAGCTCACGTACAAGTAGCTTTAAGGCTTAACAAGGAAGGTGGAAGAATGTGGAAGGCAGGAGATACAGTTCCGTATATCATATGCAACGATGGGACAGAAAGATCTGCGACCGAGAGAGCGTATCATATAGACGAGTATAAAAAGAGCGATACTTTGAAGATAGACGTTGATTATTATTTATTAAGCCAAGTTTTTCCTATTGTTTTACGAATTTGCGAACCGATCGAAGGGATCGATGATGTTTTAATAGCCACGCATCTCGGTTTGCAGAACATTTATAAGTCAAAGAAAGTATATGATTACGAAGAAGAAGCGGTACTAAATGTAGATAGATTTAAATACTGTCTGCCTCTGAAATTCAATTGCAAAGACAGAAAGTGCCAGTCAGAAATCATAGTTAAAGATATCACAGTTGAAACGGTAAGGAATATAGATATTTAGATTTAGCATTGATGAAATTACATGGATTCCCATTCTGTATTTTCATTTACTATTTACTGAGAAAAGCTTGTATTTTAAAGCCTACAGGACAGCAATTGGCACTTGCCGCCTGTTCGAATCTAAACTGCGGTGTAAAACCGTGGACGTATGCCAATGCAATTCAAAATATAGCAGAACTTTCTATACACGAGTCGATTAATGAGTATTACCAAGGAACGTTAGAATGTGAAAATCCAATGTGCGGTGAACAAGTAGACGGGATTCCATTACGTTACTCTGATAATTATCTGATCTGTCCCGAGTGCAACGATGGCCAGTTGCACAAAGCAGTAAGTTTAATCACTTTCTTCCGAATGTTTCAGATTATAATTTTCTCTTATTTTAAATCTAGTATTCAGAGATGAGACTTTATGATCAGATCAGTTTTTATGTTCACATTTTCGACGTCAGTCATTCGTCGTACAAAAGCAAGTATCTAGGTTTTCTTTTTATTTTTTGTCAGCAAATCGCGAACGTGGACAGTTATTAAATAAACTTAATCTTAGGTTTATTATCTCAGCATCCACAAGGCTTGAGAGAAGCCTATGATACTTTAAAAGAGGCGATGGAAAGAATATTAAATCGAAATGCGTATTCTATCGTCGATATGTCAAGCATTTTCTGTGGCTTTAAAAAAGATGATCAAGCTACGTACCTACAAATTAAAGATGTATACGACAACGATGAATATTTGCCATTTGAAGACGAAGGATAACCGTTTGAAACCCTCGTAAGTGACATTCATTTGTTATGTTGACATAAAAATAAATCTGTATAATTAGCAATTACGTGATACAAATCGTTTTAGATACTGCCAGTAATGTTACATGAACAAAACGAGTATAGTAGTACGTAACTCTGATTGTTTATTTTTTTAAATCGTGCATATGGTTTGTAAATAAAATCTTCTATCACAGAAATCAAAATGAAACATTCCATCGAACACCTTGTATCTTCGAGAACTTTATTTTTTGTATCATTCATTTTACAAAGTCTGACGCATCAGACCTGTGTGTCTCGAGTAACATATTTCAACATGTGCTATACGGCGGTAGGCCAAACAGTTCGGGTCGAAATTCTTCAAGACTGTTTATCACTAACGTTGGATTCTCGATATATTTCTTTGGTAACGATGGATCTGGCACCATAACCACCTGCATCCCAGCACTGAACGCAGCCTTTACCCCATTAGGAGCGTCCTCGAACACAAGGCACTAGAATCATATGTATGGCTCAGTAGTACTCGTGAACCGAAAGCGATCGAATGATATAAGTTTTGACAAACCTTAGAGGGATCGGGATTATCAGGGAAACGTTTGGCAGCTGTGAGAAAGATATCGGGTGCTGGTTTACCATTAAGAACTTCGGGATCAGAACCACCGAGCACTTTATGGTCGAATAGATCAAATATGTGTTTCCATCTCTGAGTTTTTAGTTCATAATGTCCTTTGCTCGAACTTGTGGCCAATGCGATTGGGATATTATTCTGTTTCAAATGTGTCAATAATTTATCAACACCTGTTTTTCGAAAAGATATTAGATGCGGACTACAATATCACTGAAAACTTCCTTCTTTTATTTAATTCAATTACCTGGCATAAGATCTGTGGTAGGGAACAACTCTTCGTACTTGGTGACTATTTCACTTTTAAACTCTTCTAATGTCATTGGCAAAGATAACATTTCAATGACAGCGTTCGCAACATCGTCGGTCCTAAAACCCATGGTTTGTGCTTTATGCTCCCACGTAAATTCTTTCCCATAACGTCTTGTAATATAATTAAAGGCTTCCGTATACAATGGTTCTGTATCTATTGAGATTTCAATACAAAGTTATACTGCCGGCTGATGTAAGAGAGAATGCTTACTCAAATTCGCTGTACTATAATTTATAACTTAAAACTATTTCCAGAAACTGTGTTTGAAGTTTCGAAATTAAAATTAAAAAAACAGAAATCCTCTACAATCTTTCAAGTATATTTTTCGTGCATGATCGCAAGTATGTATGTACAAGTTTCATAACACAGCTTTCCAAAAGATAGGAATAAAGCCATACATACAAACTCACGCATGATGAGTGCTATTTTAACACTTTCACTGACAGTAGAATCCGCTCATACAGAGATGCGTGGCGTATTTTAATTTCTACTCCTCACATTTCCTAATAACTGCCATTGAGACTTTATTCATTACTACACGTGCATAGACAAAACAAAATTAACAATGTTCGTAACAAATAAACATTTGCTTATTTATGGGTTAATGTTTCGTGTAAAACTTATGAAGAACGTAAAATTAAACCATAAAGATTAATGGTCGATAAAGTCCGTGAATGCTACGTTAAACATACAATGTTGAATGTGCAATTTCGTAAAATGTGAGACACCAAAATACGAATTATAGTACTTACTAAGCAGTAATCCGTCCATATCAAAAATACAATGCGTAACATTTTTATATTGTTTCTGGCACATTTTCGTGTTGTACAGACTTCGTCTGACGATTACTAGCTTATGTAATCGATGTATTGTTGAACTGTACGTACAACTTATCTTATTTTATGAAAAAGTTTCGATAAATCCTGGACTCTACCGCGATTGATACAATTTTCGAATGCACATGCGCGACGTAAATCGCCACAGTTTTCATAGTTTTACGTCACGATGTAATAAAGAAAATATTTTACTTGCATCATGGTTTTATGTATTAGATTTCGTACTTTAATTACATCTCGCATAAAATCAAAAATTCCAAGCGACTTCTTTTTGGTATTCGCACTATAATCATTAGCGAGACGTCCAATAATGTAGATCAGGAATTTAATTCGATCCGTCGATTCATATTCCGAGATTTACTTCTAGTATCAAAAAACCATTCATTCTCCTTTAGGATTCCGTTTTACGCCCACATATAATTTCATTCCGACATCCGCCTACGTGCATGTCCAAAATCTCTGCCGAATCTCACCTCACCTGGAAATCCATTTATAGAAATACGTGTAACTCGTTAGAGGAATCTTCTTCGATCATTCGGTAAAGTGTATAAAGGAGAATAATCATTTAGCTCGGTGATTGTTTATCTTTGAACATTTCAATCAGCTATTTTTATTCATACACGCGTATAGAAAAGGCTAATATTTCTAAGGCTATATCCTTTGATCGCGTGCGAACCAATCCCAACGATCCACGAAAAGTTCTATCTGTTCATAAAGAGTGGGGAAAACAGAGAGGATTGAATTGAAGATTTGGCTGGTTGAGAAAAGGTTGGGTTCGGTTGTATTCGTTTCAATCTCGAACCTATTTAAAAGACATTTTAGTTGATGATTTTTCGAAAGAGATCGTGAACTCGTCCTTAGCTCGTTGAACAAAATGCAAGGATCTTTAGGTGAGCTTTACAAATCGATATATACGCGAAATGTCTTCTGCAGTACATCGCTTAATTTTACCGGCAGACGTGTACCGTTACAATATTTTTTATTACGTATCGAATACTTATTTTCGCACTTTAAAACCCCTAATAGTTTATATCGTTCTCATATGAACTTAATGCAACTGCTTTGCTTAGGTATCTTGCTGCTAATTACTGGAGCCTATTCCTTGTATTCTTCCAACTCTGATGTTATAGAACTGAAACCAAGTAATTTTGACAGTTTGGTGATAAATAGCGATAACGTATGGATCGTGGAATTCTTTGCGCCATGGTGTGGTCACTGTCAACAGTTAACACCTGAATATGACAAGGCAGCAACAGCCTTAAAGGTACTTCCTCAAATGTTAAAACTCTTTTACTGTTATTGAGATTTTTACTAAACATTTTTATAGGGCATCGTAAAAGTGGGCGCAGTGAATGCTGACGAGCATAAGGCCCTGGGCTCACGATATGGAATACAAGGTTTCCCAACTATTAAAATCTTCGGTGTTGACAGCAAACCGGAGGATTATAATGGGCCAAGAACAGCGGCAGGACTCGTCGATGCTGCATTGAATGCAGCTGGACAAAAAGCACGTAGAGCTTTAGGTGGTAAAAGAAGCAGTGGAGATTCCAAGGTAGATATGGTTAATGTAAAAATTATTGCAGTAAACAGTTCAATTCGCATTTTCATTACAGTCTAAGGATTCGAAAGATGTGATCGAATTGACAGACGACAATTTTGATAAGCTAGTATTGAATTCAGAGGATATGTGGCTGGTAGAGTTTTATGCACCCTGGTGCGGTCACTGTAAAAACTTGGCACCGATCTGGGCGTCTGCGGCGACGGAACTTAAAGGGAAAGTCAAACTGGGAGCTGTCGATGCAACTGTGAATAGAGTCAAAGTAAGTAACACGTTTTAAAACTACTTTTATATATTTTATTTCCCAGCGGATATGTATTTTACGTGTCGATGTTGCAGGCTAGTCAATACGACATAAAGGGATATCCTACTATCAAATACTTTGGGTCTGGCAAGAAATCTGCAGATTCTGTTCAAGATTACGACGGCGGTCGCACGAGTAGCGATATAGTGAATTGGGCGTTGGAGAAACTGGCTGAGAACGTACCAGCACCGGAAGTGACTCAAATCATAAATGAGAAAAATTTAAGAGAAGCATGCGAGGATAAACCTCTCTGCGTCGTATCTGTCTTGCCACACATTTTAGATTGCCAGTCGGAATGTAGAAACCAATACTTGAAAACTTTGAATCAGCTTGGAGAAAAATATAAGCAGAAAATGTGGGGGTATGTATCTATCGATCATGTGTGTTGTCTTACATTTTTTCTTGGGAGAACGTGGAAAGATATCAAATGATTTTTAACAGATGGGTCTGGGCTGAAGCTGGTGCTCAGCCACACATCGAAGAAGCGTTAGAAATCGGGGGTTTCGGTTATCCGGCGTTAGCAGCCGTGAACATAAAGAAAATGAAGTATTCCTTGCTGAAAGGTAGTTTCTCTTACGGTGGTATAAACGAGTTTCTACGGGATTTAAGCTACGGGAGAGGAGGCACTGCTCCCTTGAAGGGTGCCCAGTTACCCGACATCCTCGAGACCACGCCTTGGGATGGGAAGGATGCTGAACTTCCGCAGGAGGAGGACATCGATCTTAGCGACATAGATCTCGACGAGAAAGACGAATTGTAATTACGAAACAGTCTTTCTTAGAAACGTATGCACCCTCGTATAAGTACATGTACTAGTGAAACGATTCTACAGTTATTTTTATATAACATCATTATTTTTTATCAATATTATTCTACATATTAATGTACAATAATAACACGTCATCGTTGACTCAGTGTCGGAAATATCTTCTCTTCTCTTCAGTTGAACAGCGTCGTTTGTCGTCGTCGTCATCGTTTGTGTCGATAAGTCAATTCTCAGGAAATTCAGACATATTCTATTACACATGCTTAGATAACGACTCTTCCATCAGTCATTCTCATCAAATTTTCATCTATTTACTTCGAATAGAATTTAGTTCGAATGAAATTCAATTCACAAATTATTTTTATTGTACAAACGTAAGTAGGAACAGTATGATTGATATCTCAGAGACATGTGTCTGAATATTTTTAAGCGATTATTTGTACATTTTTAAGAGTACCAGTAGGATACAAGGAGTTATATGAACTTAGTGAAATTATGTACTTGTCCCTCGATTGAATTTAACTGAGTAATTTTGTATGGAGATGTTGTAATGATAAAATTGTTACTGATAATATACATAACAGATCGATGTGCATTCCATAACTATTGGCTCTCCCTAATGTGGGACCAAAATTTGCATTTACTTACGATCTTTAAGTTCATCGGTTTATCACTGTTTGACTGAGTTACTTCCATTGAGCTATATAAAATATCTGGAGTGTGCGCGGCTGTCAAAAGTCGTAAGATAAAAGAGTAGCGACGATGCTCCAAGGAGCGAGAAGCTATAGGGGATCTCTATCCTTCTTTTTATATTCTCTCTCTCTATTTGTATTATCTTGTAGTAAATTTAACTATCGTGGGGATAGAAGTTCAGTATTCTATCGAATCACTTGAATTTATAACACTGTCAATCACTCGACATATACGCGTCCGAGTTCAGGTTCAGAAAACATGCATTATACACCTAGAAAGAGAAAGAGATTCCTTTACGGTTCCTCTTTGTCGACGAACGTACCCCCCCATTCGTTCACACTCCAGATGTTTTATATAGCTCAATGGTTCTCTGATTAGAAATTAGAACCGAGAGAAAATAAATGATTCAATATCGACAAAGTTGGATAATTTCAGACC
>NW_017162322.1:3205492-3249097 GCF_001652005.2 Ceratina calcarata | reverse complement strand
GTGTCCAGTTATGCTACGGACGTGTTGGAATTTTTTCAGATGAATAAACAACAAAGAAAAAAAGAGTGGATTGTCTGGGTTTCGAACACACGGAGCCTCGAAGACTCCGAGTCTCGAAGCGTCGAAGATTCCGAGCCTCGAGGAGTGAATTTAGAATTCGCTTGCCTGACAGTCAGCACGCACACACGCACGTACTGCGTCACTCGACACGCGCCCCTTCTTTTAGGAGATGCACGAAGCCGGCCGCGAGATGGAGCGCTTGTAGACGAATACCCTAGGCACGAGCATGGCAAATCTTATGCGTATATTTTCAGCTCTGTACGGCGTATCCACTTTTTGAGGGGAGTAGTGCACAATCCCTCCTAAACTACGTCTATTTCCCCTTAAATAATGGACATTGACACTAGGGTGCGGTAGTGAGCCGTGTCCACTTTCGAACAAAGAAATGAGCAATCTCCCTTTTCATCTCTGGCTCAATGGTTACTTCACGTCTTCCATGATCGTGATCATAGAAACAGACTGTATTTTTTGTCTGAACATTGCAAAATGAAATATTGTACATGTGAACCCAATGTCTCCTCTACACTTGATTACTGGCTGTAATCTTATGATTCCCGGTTTTATTGAATAAATTTCGCTACAAAATTGTGACAATTCATGTCATTTCTTTATAACTTATTCTATTCATACAAATAATAGATTGTTCTGACTAATGCATGCTTATTATGGATTTGGGATCCTTTTGAAAACGACTGTACAGTGTACATATAAGGTCCTATATATCTTGCATATATATCGACAATTATGAATGAGTGAAATGGTTTATTTTGATTTGTAGGACATTCATATTTATTGAGATTACTCCCATGTGACTACTTATGAAAGGAAAGATGCTCCTTAGAAGAGACAGTAAAACAACATAATTCTTGAGGTACATCTTGAAGATTAAATTAGAGACACTTTAAAGGGTTAGAATACTGATGTTCTTATGATAACGCTATGCTTTTACGAGAGATTACATCTTGGCATAAATTTTTCCAGCTTTCAGTATTAAATTAAACTTCCATGCTTTAAATAAAAATGGGTACCAGAACGTTGAACGATATTCATAATGACATGAAGCAATTAATAACAGCAATAACTTCGTTCGAGGTAATTCTCATCCTATTTTAATAATTGTTAATCGGTTTATGGAACTGGACAGTACTGTTTTATATATTTCTTTAGGAAAATGAAGAAGGGTTTAGAATCTGCGAAAGGTTCTGCATGACGAACATCAAACATCACAGATACCTGTCTGTTAACAGTAACACTACAAAAGAAGCTATCAAAGGTTTAATTAAGAAATTCTCGATTCACGGGAAGTACGATGTGGCAACAAAGTTTGAGGAGCTCGTCGACACGTTCTTATCGAGTTTCGCCTTTGAACAACATCCACAATATGATTTGCAATGGTATCTGTTGACGCTGCTATTAGAATTATCTAAGGAAACTTGTAACTCTGATTTGGAGTGTTTAAAACTAACACGCGGGGAATATACTGTGAACGTAACTGGCGAGAGTGACCACGAAGTTACAGAAGAAATCGATTGGGCTGAATACTTAAAAGAAGGACAGGACAATTTCTTTGATGATTATCGAAGCGACACAGAGAGCGTAAGTAATCAGATTTTGATTACAGCATTTCCTTGAATTTATCGATGTTACTTTAACAGGAATGGTCGGATGACACAGAGGACCATCCGGATGCCTGTACGAACGTTATAGAATCTGTAAACCTCACAGAGTCGGATAGAGCTGTGTGCGTATCGTCGTTGGATAAGGAGTTAAATAAATTATCATTGGCTCTGGACGAAGAACTTAAGTCTCAAAATTGGCTATTATCAAATGTCCAGAATACTTGGTGGAACGAATTAGACTGGCGAAAACATTCGGTGAAGAGTCGATTTTGCGATGCTAATCTTTGTGAAATATGGTAACTGTTTATTTGCTTTTATCTATAAACGTTCCCAGTATGTTAACGTCGTTAGTATGTTACTTAGGCACAAAACAAATGGAGGAGATTTCTACACGCTTGGAACTGTTAGTGAATACCTAGTGTGTCGAGAATTATTATGGATGTTGTATGCTCCGATACAGATGGTAATATTTCAACAGAACAAAACGGAATTTTCTATTCGTCTCGATGTATCTATACCTAGTTTAACTACTGTGAGTATATTACATCGAATGATTTGTCGAGCCACTCATCTAACAAGTTTATGAGTGTTAATTATATAAATGTATTAGTAGTGAACAAATTTCAGACTGCGTTTGATAGTATTCTTCAACCATTTTGTGAATATTTTTCGATGATACATGATATAGAACAGTTTGGAATCGAATTATATACAGAACAGGGAATATTGTGCAAGAAGCCACCGTTAACGTATGAAACGTATAATGCAACGTTGAGACAGCATTTAATGACATTTAAGAATGGAATTACTGAGATTGAAAAAAAATTAATGAGGCAAGGTATGAAAGAACTTTATTTAAGTTCTTACAAATAATTGTATAATGTCGTTCGTTGTTTTGTTTGTAACTTGAAATCCAGACAGCAGTTTCACGCTTCTGTCTTTATCGTCGATCCTGAAGAAGAATTTGTACAGTGTAAGAATTTTATATGAGGTTCATAAGAAGACCGTGTCCGATTGGCGAACACATCCAAATTGGAAGTGCACGTCTAAACTACTGTCAGCTCTTTATTTCGAGATACAGAACTCGCACAATCGGGAGAGAACAAATATTTGCATCAGTCTGTATTTGTCTAGTCTTACTGTTTATCTAAATATAATCGATACGTGGCTGAGCGAGGGACGGTTTGAAGATTGGAGAGAAGAGTTTATAATTGTGAGGTAAGAGTGTCTTAAGGATGTATTGGCTATACAGTCAATCCCAAAAGTTTATGTACCTTAGAAGAACGCATTTCCTATAATTAAAAAGGAATCAGACGTCGGAAGAACAATGCTAATAATAAATAGCTACGTGCTAAGAAGTATAGAAGTAGTTAAGTATTGACGCTGACGAAAATTTCTTTTTCAAAATTGCGAAAAATGCTTCAAATAAAAGTTGTTTTCCTTCTAACTTCGATATTTAACGAGTTACGTATGATTATTTGGTATTTTATTGATGTTGACAAAATCCGACAATCTCAGCGTCGAAACAGCGAACTTTTGGGAAAAATTTCGTTTTTTGTCCATAACTCCCAAACGGATGGACTTAGGGGGGAATTTATAGGACCATTTTGTAGGAAGCGACGAGATCTACAATTTCCATGTAAAAATATTTCGCTAGCATTAATATTTACCGAGTTATTGACGAAAAACGAAAAAACTGTTTCTTGCAAATTACTCGTTAACTATTGACACTAGCGAAAAATTTTTACATGGAAATTGTAGATTTCGTCGTCCTCTACAAGAAAGGTCATATACAATTTTCCCGTAGATTCAACGGTTTGGGAGTTATTAGCCAAAAACGAAAATTTGGAAGAAATCGAAGGGGTACCCCTTGGAAACATCTCGGAAAAATCGAAAATTTTGTTGTTGTTGTTTATTATTAGCAATGTTCTTCCGACGTCTGATTTCTTTTCAAAAAATACGTTTCTAAAGTGCATAAACTTTTGGTATTGACTGTATAGTCAATACATCCTTAATGTCAATAAGTACGAATTGTAAATTACAATCGACAATTCATTTTAGACTAGTAAATAGTACGCCTTTGGAGAGTGGTACGCACTACGAAACATTTTCTTTGAGACCTTTGGATGCTGTATGCTCAGAAGATCCGATCATGCAATTTCTAATAAGAAAGATACAACATATAGGACAGAGTATTGAATTTTTGGTATCCTTGGACCGTGTCACAGACATATGGAGTATCAATATAGGAGATAGTGGTGTGTTTTCTAACTCTCTAATTTTCATATTGTAGAATACTAACGAACCGATTCTTTTAGAATCAAAAAGATCTTTGGTCGATGACTTCTATGCCAATTTAGAGACAGAAATCTCTAAACACAGTGCACACGAACAAGAAGAAATATCATTTCAGCACGAAGAAGTTACGGAAAATTTATATGACGAAGATATGGAGAAAAATATCATCCAACGATTAACTGCATTCAGTAATCCATTCTTTTTGAAAGCTTTCGAAGATTATCTTCCTCCTGAGCTATTAAAAGGAAGCAATACTGATAACGCCGATGTTTCTAAGATTCAAAATACTAAACTAGGAGCTAATGATATATTTAAAAGGTGTCGTTACCGCGGATAAATATTTTTCTAAGAAATGAAATTCTAATTCAGTACATATTTTAGGCTCGAAAGAATATCGGATTATGTGTTACCGTTCAGGAAAATACTTGAGAATATTTTGTCAGAGATTTTAGTCACGCGATACAACGGTGCTAGTAAATTAGTCAAGAACATCATGTCAGAGGAATATAAGATGGAATCACATTTATCGTTAATGAGGTCCGTTTACATGATGGAAGCTGGTCATATCATGAACAAATTTTACCAAAGATTATTTTATGAAGTGAGTATAAAAATTGGTTTATCGTTTATGTGACCTCCTCATCGTTCATTCGTTTTAGATTGAAACTAATCAAATGTGGAATAATTCATATTTTTTATCGTGTATACTCGAAGAAGTCCTTTCGCAGTGGTGGCCAGATTCAAGCTCACGCTGGTCTATTACAGTCTCTATTACTCACACAGATAAAGTATTAATTGCTGTAGATAATATAACGTTGCATTACGCGATAGGCTGGCCTATAAATATTATATTGAACGAGGAAACCTTCGGAAAATATAACGAAATATTTAGGTTCCAATTGAAATTAAAGTGGGCTTTGTGGACTTTGAATAACTTGCGGTTTAGCGGTGAGAAAACTATTAAGAAAATCTCCTTTCTCAACGTTTGTTAACAGACTCTCATAGTTGATTGTTTAAACAGACTTAGAAGGCTCGAGGCTAGCGAATAAAAGAAATAAACTGGAACAGTTTCACATAAGGCGTATCGAGAGTTTACGATTTTGTCTGTTACACGCTATTACCTCGATACATACTTATTTATCGGGTCAAGTGTTACAAAATTTAAGTCTTATATTACAGAAGTCTTTAATGCAAGCAGACAGTTTAGATGCCATCGTATCAGGTAAAGTTACAACAGTGTTATAACATTGACGAATCGAAGTGTAAATCGTTTCTTAAAATTTCAGTCCACAATGAGTATTTAAAAAAGGTTCATGAACACTGCCTGTTAACACCAGAATATGAAGATCTAATGGCAACTATAAACAATGTATGTATATTGTTCGAAACATAATTGTTCGTTGTACGTTTCATGTAAATGTTTTACAGTTAATCGAAATGTGTAATCACGTACGAGCTCGATGGAATTACAAAAAACTAATGTTCGTCAGCGACGAATTAAGTGTGCTAGAGAACAGTTACAACAAGTATCATACGTATCTCGCACTGGCCCTACACAATGCAGTACAGAATAAGGATGCAAACTACTGTAAGTCTGAAACCATGTTAACAGCGTTATATAATATATTTCAGACTGATATACCCAAATTCTATACGGAAATAAAATGATTAAATCGTTATAAACGTTTCATTAGACGATCTTACGAACAGTTTCGTTACTAACGATTTTACTACTCAAACAGCATGATTAATTCAATTGTTAATGCATTTTTTTAATTGCTTTGTTCACAGTGACTTGTTTGAGCTCCGCGTTTAACTGCGATATGTTTAACAAATAGACGTTTTCACAGCTTCTGCTATCCAAGAAATAATATTATAACAAGTGATAAACAAATTTTTTCATTCTCGTATCAACCAAGTTTTATATAAAAAAAAGGGATATTGCTTGATTAACAAAACCAATGAGATCATTCCCATGGCTAAAGCTTTGTAACTAATTCTTGCCTAACAACATGTGTATCCTTACCGAATACGTTCTCAGATCTAAATATAACAAGTTCTCCAACTGTCTATGAACATAGCTATAAAATAAAGCCTATTTTTTTTCTTAACGATCTTTATAAATCCACCCTCTTAATATCGTCTCCTTCTAACTGCTTACCCAATCCCTACAATTCCTTTCAGATGATTTGATGCTGCAGTATCAAATTAATACGAAAAACGTGTACTTAAAAAACAATTCCATTACGTGTCCGCTTAACAATCTCAGTCAGAGTTTGCTAATTGAAATAGCTTATCAATATTTACCGCCGTCGGGCTTACCCATTCAAATTCCAAGAGTCATTCACAAAGTAGACTGGTACAGTAGCAGGTAAGCTCTCAGGATAGTGATTCATAGAAATAAAAATTGTGTTAAATATCGTAAATCGTTTTAGTTTAAATTCTGAAAAGTCACTGCCAAACGATATCACTCTAAACGAGTACGAACAAGCATTTTCATACATACGTTGGTATCAATTAGAAGAAAGTATCATTACGTACAATGTATCTCCGTACACTTTAAGCCGCGAAGTGCAAGACTTCATCGACGATGATAAATCTGATACAGATTATTAATCGATGAGAGCAAGAAACAGACTGCAACTTAGGACTTGTACAAAGTAACAGTTAATTGGTAACTGTATAAATTGCTTACTCCAGTAGACGGTAATAATTTATTTTGATACATAAGAATATACATATATATACATTTATATGATCTGTTTAAACGTAGTTCTATTAGAAAAAAGAGAATTAGGAAGTAATAAAATAGTTAAATCTTGCATTAAGTAAATATTTATGAAATTAAATTAAGATTAACATGTTTACGATAATATCATCATCCGCGTTTAAAATAAATGTGAGAAGATTACCCGTGGAAAATTGTCTCCGTACCAAAATGTTTTAGAGGAAAATTCGATTTTGCGCGAAACTCTGTGCGAGTACAACGGTCCCGTTTTGTCCCATCGTTCCACTTTGCGTTACCGTAGACGCGTTTGCGGTTTCGTTCAGATTAACGGGAGGCGTCGAATGATTGTTAACACTTGTCGAACTTAAAGCTTTATTACGCAGTTCAAACACCTGTTGTATAGCTTCGCGAAAGCAGAGAAAGTTATAATCGATCACGCCTAGAATTTAGAAAGACGACTTTAAATATCGACCTCCTTTATATGTATAGAGTTTCGTAGCGTGTCGTAATGTAAAAGATCGTTTACCTTGCCTGTCGAAATTGTCTTCGCGCAAGATACAGACTAAGGCCAAGAATTTGTTCACCTCTCGCAAATATAAAATCGTCCCGTTATTTAATTTAATTAAGCTAGAACTTTGACTATCAAACGCTGCAGCCTCTAGATCCTCTCTCAGACTGAAATTAATACACACCACACGTGAAATATGATGTTCTACAGGTTGAAACTTTTTCTGAAACGTACCCGTATATGCAAGATACATCGATAACGACGTCGATCATGTCGCAACAGAGTTCGTAGCTCTGCATGTCTACAGGAGAGCTATCCGTTGCGATGTAAATTTTAGACACTACGTCAAATAAAAATGCTTTCTCAATCGCAGAATTCTGTGAACAACAAATTTCCATGTTATTTCATGAAAATCTCTGATGGCCAGTTGTATATAGATTCAAATGCATTCTTACTGATATGAGTATATTAAGTAAATTTTCTAATGTCGGTAACTGTGGTATCAGTTTTTGTACAACTTTACTAAATGCTTCAAATATACTGTGGTCGTATATAGACGTTAAATGGAAACTTAGATGTATCTGATCACATCCTGAAATTGTATTTATAAATAGCTATTCATGAGATCAAGAAGGAGAGAATTGTTTCTTTTTACCAGAATCCGAGAGATCGTCGTTCGCTCTAGTATGTATATCCCTTTGCGTTTCCATTTTGCAATCATCGGATAAACCATCGACTTTATGTATGAACACTTCGAACTTTATAGCTTGATTCACTTTGTATGCTTTCGTCACTGTTAAGTGGAGTTTGTTGAGAGCCTCCATGTAATCATCTTGAGCATCAATGACAAAAACTAATGCCCCACAACCACCGAATATCATGTCACTGTCGAAAGTCGGATCGAAGAAGTCGATTTGTCCAGGAAAGTCCCAAATTTGAAACTGAACAAAACTGGAATTGCTTATATCGTCTTTAATAATTTTGTTTGTGCTTTCGAGAAATAACGTTTCGTTGGGTGACATCTTATGAAAAACAACTTTCTGTATCGACGATTTTCCACTCCTAAAGGTAGGTTCTGTTTCACGTTAATCCATTACATGATTAGAAACAATTTAAGTAACTCGAATACCTTCTCAGGCCCATTAAAAGAATTCTAGGCTTTTGTTCCCCTGCCAAGGGATCCATGGATCCCTCTGTTTCTCCATCGAACGGAGCGTATCCGAAATCTTTAGGAAATGACCCTACATCGTACCCAGTTTGATACTGATCATCATCATCCTACAATAGCAATGTTATCGCTAACATGAATATTACCAAAAATATGCATACTAAAGATTAGGATAGTGATAGCGAGAAGTGACTGATAAAACATGTATATCATACATGATATTACATTTGCATTTTTACTATTTATCTACGAATGACACATTATAAATTGTCTGTATAATAAATTGAATTACTCATGCCACTCACCATATTCGTACTTTCTACACTTTATTTATCAAATGTTTGTCTAAGTAGACTTTGTTTTCACAAAAACTTTACGATATCGCCACGCAACTATATATCGAATAAACTGTGCATCAGTTGCAAATCAAATATCAATAAAAAATGTGTATAACTTTGTACACAATTGCGTGGGAACGTAATAAATCATATACAAATCAGTTGGTTGATAGAGTATCAGCGTGAGCAACGATTGGGCCACAGCTGAAGTATGATCAAGTTGATACACGAAAATAAATATTCATTTTCAATCATCAAAATCTCCAAAACAAAGAGTTGTCGTGCGATATACTTTACGGTAGACAGAAAGTCAAGCTTAGAATTGTATTAAAAGATCTGTGAATCTTTTGCGTCCACAATGTTGTAAATTTATTTTCCTAACAAATAACATCGCAAACAAATTAATATTACGATAAGATTTGTAATTTCGTCACACACTTATATATTGGATAGAAACAGAGAGAAATAAAGTTTGTCTTGTGTAAAATAGAATAAAGCAACAACTACACATTGTCAAATGAACAAACGAATGAATTTATGAGGATTGGCGATGGAAACTGGAAACAGACATTAAATGCGAATTACCAACTGTACGACCTGACGACGATCTATCTTCAATGACTTCGACGCCGTTTCTATACTTTTGTTCCCACTTTAATGTACCTGCGGCTACGTTCTCGCATGTGTTTCTGTTTGCGCGAAAAACGTGTGCATCGCAATGAGATAAACGCAAATAGGAAAGAGATATACCGAATAAGTAATTCTATAAAATATTGCAAAACATGAAAGTGATTATCACGGTCGTGTAATTATATAACGCAAGCTAAAGATCTAAAAAAGTTTCGGATATGGCAGAGATTTCGAATTCCACTGTGTTTACAAACGATGCATCGTCTACTGGTGCTTCCGATCTTCTTCAGCAAGCGTTCCAGCAGGTCGTCGATGATGACGATCACGATAACGAGTTCGTCGCGTTTTTACAAAACGACGAGAACGATTCTCAGACGATTCATTTGACTCCGGAACAAGCGGCCGCTCTGGGGCTAACCTTCGAGGTGAACTCGAATGAAGAGGTTATGTATCAACACGATCAAGATAATGATGTCGCGAACCCACAGGAGAATACATCTACAAAGAATAATGTACAAGACCAAAATTCGTTGTCACCGCACGAGACTATGTCGATCGATCAGTTGAATTATCAATCTGAAGAGATTCAAAAGTCCAATGATAAAGAGCTGGCTAAAGCAGACTGCATCGATTTCCAGGAATGGCATAAAGTGTCTCAAACCGAACATCAAGTAGCAAAGAACGATCTGTCACTGGATGAAATCAATTTGAATAATCAAACCGATGAATCTCAACGGATGATCGACCAGCAAAATGGTATAATCCAACAAAATCCAGGTACACAGACATTAGTTTTGGAGCAATCGAAAATACACGCTATACAAACAGACGTTGGGCATGTTAAGAGCATACATGCCAACGATTTACAGTATACTATCGAAGATAACATAGCACAAAATCAATTGAATTCAATACCTAGTTCTCAGGCGCAAATTTTGCAGAAATTACCTGTAATTTTACCATCCTCACAGTTTATTATAAAACCAGCACAAACTATATTGAAACCGGCGAAGAGTGTTAGATTACTCCAAGGCTCGAACAAACTCGTTAACACATCTGTTAATTCGATCAACACTGTACATTCGTTGAATACTAATATAAATTCCAATTCCGTACTCCTTTCGAAGGCTACCATATTAAACAATTTATCACCACAGATAATAAAAGCAACTCCTATAACAGCTCAGTTATTGAACACCAGTGGTATACCGGCACAGTTGTTAAGCACTTCGCAGCTCTTAACTGGCACTTGTGAAATACAAAATCAGTCTGTCGGTACTTCACATATTTCGAACGCAATAGTGAACGGTACGTCTGGGGCGACGCAAAATCTTATCGGTTCGCAAATTCGTTTGTCTCCCATTGTGAAAACGTCACAACCGCTTCAGAGGGGAAACGTTCAACAATTTTTAACGCCGGTGCTAAAAGGAGCGTCGACCGTGCTTCCAAAGACTAATCAAATTCTAAATAACGGTAACACAGCTGTTTCTGCGCAATTTCTGAAGTCTGTACAAATCCCGTCTCAGTTACTTAGAACGAAAGCCGCGATTGGCAAGAAAACTACGGGGGCAACCGGAGCATCGAAGACTACAGCCAGTTCTAATGCACAAGTCGTGCTTCGAACGGCGTCAATTGTTAAAAGTCAAGATTTGAAAACGTCGACGACGAGCTCTATGTCTATTTTAAAGCCAACGCAGATATCTTCCACGCCTATATCGATTCTGAAACCTCAAGCGAAGATTGCGATTAATAACTCAACCAAACAAAACGTAACCATCGCGACACAGAGTATTGGCAATGTTTCAAGTAATTCTCACAACAATCTGCAAAAGCCAGTGCAACAGAGTGGCACGTTTGAATCGACTAAATCATTGCAAGCTGAGATCGCTAAGCAAAAACTTAATCTTGTGGCAAATGGCAATTCGAAATTGAATAATAAAAAAGTTAAAAGTACTCCTGTTAAATCTACGGTGATTCCGGAGGAATCTACGAATGTGTCAAAGCCGTTAGGATCCAGTGAGAATCCTATACAAATAGTTCAACAAGGCCAAACGTTTCATAGGTAATGTACCAACATGAGGTTTTAGTGAACCTTTATATTAATGATATGCATGTTATAGTATGCAACGATTGACGCCGACGCAGTTAAAACAAATAGCACATGTGCTGCAGCAGCGTAGTCAGGAAGCAGCTGCATCGAACGAAAGAGTTGTGTATCGGTCAGTACATATGCACGGAAGTATACATTCGTTTTTTTTTAATTTCAACATTTCTGACGAACGATGAACGTGTGTGTTTAGGGTTGTATTCCCAGAAGAGTTAGATTTACAAATTCGGAACCCAGGGAACTTGTTGAAGAATCGTGGTGGGAAAAGAGGGAGACCGAAAAAAAGCGCCATGAGACCTACCTTAATTCCACCAAAACCGACACCAATTCCTGACGAAGAACAGGAAGAATTGAAGGTATTTCTTATTCACTGTTGCAATTGTTCCATGATTGTAACCGCGACAATGTTTCTACAGGACGAGAGGAAGAAAGTCGTGGCTAGAACACGATCCGGTCGACTTTCACGACCTCCTAGACACATGGTGCGGGACTACAAGCATCTGCATCACTTAGATTTCTTACAACCCGACTTGGACGATTCGGACGGGGGTTACAGTGATTATAATACCAATAACGATAAACTCGAAGAAGAAGAGTCGCCGAAAGAATTACTGACAGGGCTGGAAGTGCCGAAAAGAAAGATATCAGATCATTTCCGATGTCCTACGTGTAACAAAATATACTTGGGACGTACGCGGATGGCGAGGCATTTCGAGATGCATCCGGACCACGGTAGTCCTGAACAACTACCACCTCCGACACCTGAACCAGAATTGAAACAGAACGGGGGACAGGACCCTTTGAAACGCAAGGGGAAGAAGCGTGGCCCTTGGGCTTACGTCACACCGGAAGCCAAGTCGGAAAGACGGCAGATAAAATTGCGGGAAGCAATATCTGTGTGCGAGGATCTCGAGATAATAAAGATAGCTGCGAAACCAGTACTTAACGCACAATCGTTGTTCGATCTACTAGTTTTAAAATCCGAAAATAATGTAAGGAACTTTTTGGACGAATTAAAACAGTTAATGGATAAGGTGCGGGAGAAAGCCGGGATTATTTTAACGGTTGCGAACAGCGACGAAGAATCGAGTAAAGATTTGATCGATATCGGCGAGGAATCGCTTTGCGACGCTTTAGGTCTTAA
The DNA here is from genome assembly GCF_001652005.2 of Ceratina calcarata. NCBI lineage: Eukaryota > Metazoa > Arthropoda > Insecta > Hymenoptera > Apidae > Ceratina > Ceratina calcarata. The sequence goes on along the minus strand of NW_017162322.1, from coordinate 3,236,497 downwards.
TCCAGGTTTGTATAAGATTAACAACGAAGCTCTGAAAAAGATCGACAATCCTATTCGTACCAGCTACGAAAACGGAGAAGAGCCACCTCTTAAACTTCAGAAAATAGATAACTCCGAAGATGGTAAAGACAATATGGAAGAGAGAATGTCGAGCGGATTTTCTGAAAGCTCGGATCTCAGTGTCTCAGATTTTTTAAGTGAGAAAAGAAGTGATTCCGTAGGAAATCCCACTTGCCCTGAAGTACTGTCAGCTTTAACGTTGATGAGGAGGAATCCTAGTCCCGTGAATCATGTGGAGAACGGCAAATCTAACAGTGTGTCGAAACTTTTAATTTCAAATCCGGAGATTCAAAGTCAGATTTCAGACAACCCTGGATTCCAAAAGGTGGACATTACTCCGCCGAAAGGTTCGAGTTATCAAAAGATAGAGTCTCACAAAGAGGACTTTGGAAAACTTGGGAACAATTTAGGACCGTCGAACTTTTGTAAGGTCAACGATAATTTCGAGCAGTCTAAGATGAATCATATGGAGGCGTTCATAAAATTAGAACCGACAGAGCAAGGCTTCGTTAAATTGGAAAATGGTGCTATGGAAGCTTATTCGAAACAGGAGCCGCAGAATTACGAGAAGATGCAAAATGGTTTGGACAACATAGAAAACGGATCTCAGAGTTTTGTCAAAGGATTCCAGAAGTTAGTCACAAAGATAATTCCGATGACCTCGTCAGATATGAATTGTGTTAAGACGCAATCTTCGCCGTCAGATACGGACGCTTGCAAGATGATGCCCACTACTTCCAGCTGCAAGATTTCGGACAGCCTGCCAATGCTTCAAGACACGGTACCGATAATTTCTAGTAACTGCGATACCAGCATATTCGGGAGTTCGGAAAACTTAGACATGTCCAAGATGACTCAGTACGATCACATCGCACATTTAGATATTTTAAATACCAGCGGGGTAATAGACAAGAACTTAATAATCGACGAGAAATTAGTCGAACACTTGCATCTGGTGGATCAATCGAATTTAGTCGACGAATTAGTATCCGAACGATTGAAGAACATCATGCCGGATAATATTTTAGAGAACAATTTGATACCAAATAATTCGAATTTAGACACTGATCTCGATTTCGAAGCATTAAGCGAGGAATTTAATAGAAACACAAGAAGTTGATTCTTGAACGGTTACGTGAGAGGTGTTCCTAACAGAATTGGTGTAATTTGTACAGTGTACAATAATGTGGAACTTATACAATTTCAAATGTATATCTACGATCACACGATTGTGTGTAGATATTTTTTTATAGGATTTCTGACAGTATCATGAACGATATATACATAATCTAACTTCCATACTTGAACGAAGAGCAATTGTAAAATAATATAATATCTTATATCCTGGTGTCTGTGTGTAAATAAGACTGTTTCTGTTACGTGTATTTATTCTACGTAGTGCATATGTAAAAAGACAATTCCGCGGGAAACTAAAAAAAGCTTTAGATAGTTGCATTGTCTTTGGCATAAAACGAACTTTTAGTGGGAGATACCTATATCTTTTATTTTTAGCAAACAGTCTTTACATTATCGATAGTACTAATTAATTTAGTTTCTTAGAGGATTATAATATTTCATATAATGAGCGAGGAAATAAGAAATTGGAGCTTTTACAGAATTAAAAACTACACAATGAAGAAAATGCAGATGTTCTAGAGAGGTAATTTTTCTTAGGTATTACGTATATAGTCGATTAAGTATGTATTATTTTAATGTTTTAGTAACAACGTTATCAGTCAGCGTGCACAAATCATTTTGACTCGCTCACGATCGAACTGTACGATCAAAATCATGTTGTATTATTTTATATTACAATGACCGATGATATTCAAAAAGAGAATCGAATCCCTTTAGAAACTGACCAATACGTTGTTCACCATTTTTATACAAAACGATGCATCATTAAAAATATTTTGAACACCAAGAATACAATTCCATCCGTATTGTTATGGCATTTATGTACAGGAGAAATTTTGTATTTATCTGTAAATATGTATTGTACATACATAAGAAGTTATTCATATAATTAGACACTAATGGCACTAGTAGCATTAGAATAGCTATGACTAATCATGAAATATCTTAATTTTACAAGCTTCGTTCCTCGTACAGATACATTTTTTTTAGTAAAACTGTAGTATCAAACGTATGCTATGTGTCTACACTTGTTTATTACCATATTGATTTCTTTTTGTGATATCGGGGTACGAATTTTGAATACAATTTCATAATTCACTTTAGTTTTCGACTATATATTACAGCTCTATTTCAATCATTTTCTTGTTGTGAATTTACACGAATGGTACTCGAGAAGCCACAAATAAATGATCATTCTGTTAATCTTTGTTTTATTTCACTAACCATTGTAAGTTACGATATAATACAAAAAATAATCATTGTAAACTGCGAGTCGTTTTCCAAGTAAAAAGATACTTACCAAAATTTATATTGACAACTGTTATAATCATCTATGCCCGGTCTCTATTAACATTGACTCCAGAAGTACTGTCAGATCCTCTGATAATAAAGGTTGATGCACCCAGCTAGCAAGGAACAACATTTTCCAAGATTCTGAACAATAATGTGCAGCATCTTCCAGAATTTTACATTTCACTTTTACCTCACGCGAATACGCATTATATATTGACTCTGCCACTTGTCCTATAATTAATTACATTACTTATCAAGCAAACCGATCGTAAAACTGTATCGTATTTATTTACGAACTGCATTTACAATCTTTACCAAATTTTGTACGGGGCCATGTAGCAAATAGCTTGTGTGTACTATTATCTAACGATGTTGTTATCTTCATTTGATGCGTGATCTGGCCAAGATTTAACACAACATCGTCCTAAAAGAAATATAGAAAATTATTTCTTATACCTAATTACAATCATCGATCAATAAGACAAGTAGAAATGGCACTACCAAACCATTGCAGATAATTTCTAACTCATCGCATAGCTCTTGCAAACTAGGAGAATAGGACTCGTCCTGCTTTGCTAGAGTTATATTTTTTAGCAGTGTTACTCCTTGCAAATGAAGCGTATTCCATTGCTGTATGCTTGCATGAATATCTGCAGTAAGATCTCGTATATGTCTGGCAGAGCCTGTTAAATTTCTGCCTTGTGCCATCTTAGCTGGTGGTGAAATCTCTATAACAAAGATTAGAACGATTAGAAGAGGATAAGATAAACTGATTTTTTATATTGCACTGCATTTCTATTTGCATGCACATGATAAGATACAAAGGAAACTGAGTTGCTCACTACTGACTGGAGAAAACTGTGCTTTATTCATTATTAGAGTATAGTATGATATTTTCACTTTCTATCAGTTCACTATTCAATCGTTACTTGTGTATCGTCATATATTGACAAGGTAAACGAGAATACAATGTACACTTGATAACTGCACGTTAAATTGCAAAAATATATTTACAAGCATACGTTGAAATAATAAACTCCTCCGTACCACACAGACGCGAGTCGTTCAAAATATGCTATTATTACACACACGCAAAACATCATACAGAAATAGCAAACATTTATACAGACATGTGATATCACTTTTCATTTGTATACTCGTCAACTATGAAATGTAATGGTTAACTACGAAATGTAAAGAAAGCTAGAGGTCAAACATTTTATTGGCAATAAATATAGCTAGGAGAATTTAAAAGATTGCTTCACCCGACAATTAATATGAAAGACAAATGAATTTAAGAAGGAATAACCAATGGTAATAATACTTTCACTGATTTACAAAAAAAAAATTGACGAATGCCACACTAAATTTCTGTCTCAATTTGATCGCGATTATATTAATCTTATACATAGATTTCATTTAACGTAATCAATTACGATTCCAAAACCTGTAAAATGTTAAATAATTAATCGTGCATTTTAAAGATACAATATTGTAGGATGAAGATGGCGCGACGCGTTCGGTGGATGAGGTAAAATTGAATTTAAAAACAAGTTGCTAAACTTGTTTAACCAGAAGACAAATACTTTTACCTCGATAATACGATATGATAAATAAAAACCGATGACTCAGATCTCCCGTGACACTTCATCTTAAATGCATTGCACATTTAATTATGTATCTTCAATCTGCAGGTGTTACTATGGAATTAAGCAAGCGGCAGTTCTGAACGGATTTAAAAGACGTAAACATTTTTGGAAAGCAGGTTTGCAAATTGTAATCTAAGTAAAGAAACATAACTATACGTATTTATATTAGGTTTTAAATGACAGATAATTTATCCTGTTCTGTTCTTTCTTAATTTGCATGAAAAGAGTCATCATCCCGATGCGCTGCACGCACGTCATGTTTCTCAGAAGTACTGCAGAAACGATTCGAAAATAAATACGTTGCAATAACGTTCCCAGTCATTTCCATGCAGCGAGTGTGAGAGAGAGCGAAGAAAATTCTGCTCGAAATTGCGAAAGAATATACGTTTAAACGTCTGTAAAGGGCGCGACGAGAATCGGAGGCATTGCGGTTCGGCTTTGTTGCTTTTGTTCGGAGAACGGTCGTGGAACAAGGTCACGCAAGTAAAATGGCAGTCGCCGAGTAGAACCCGGCCGCGTCTCGATTATAAGGACTGGAAATTCCTGTAATTAGAATCGGAGGAAAGATGAACGCGCGTTTCGGGTACAGGACGTTCGTTTCGAAATCGAAGACCACCGGTTGGCATCGTTGGATCACGCAATAAGGCGCACCGCCGGCTTCCCGTCACGAGTTTCAGTCGTCCAAGCGGCGTATTCGAAAGAGTCAAGCCGCCGAAGCCGGACGCGATCTTCCGCGCTCTCCCGCATCTCGTGGACTCGTGGATCGTCTGTAAATCGAAACCGACTCGTGGGAATCGATCGACTCATAGGATCAGGCTGCACGGTGAACGAAGGGCATTCTTGATGCCGACGAACGTGGTAGCCTAGAGCGGTCGTTGACAGAGCCAGAGACCGGTTTCAATTTTCCCTGTCTCGAGTTTACCGAGCTGTTTGCGAGCGGTTCGGGATTTCTGGAAACTCGTCCGTGTGCCCGGTGGATAGCTGGTGAAAAGAAAGAAAGAGACGACGTGACGTAACTACGCGGTATGATAATAGATACGAACGTTGTTGGCTGGTTGCGTTCACGATCAGATAAACGGATCGAAATCGTGTCTGACAAAAGGTTTAGTTGGTGCTTGGTCCTCGCTGCGGAATATCCAAGTCGACAGCAACAATGAAAATGGAGGTGAGTCCTCAATAACGGAGATCATTCAATTATATTACTCGTAGGATCTATTGTATGCGACGTGTAAAAGCGTTTCGAGTACAGTTAACACCTGACGCTACAAATGCTGTAACGATGTTTACGTTCGATGGAAGTTACCGTTTGAATGATCTGCTACACAGCGGTACTTTTAATGATAATCGACCCGGGAAATGTCAACGGGATTTCCGATCTCTTCTGTGAGCGTTTCTGATCTCAATACGGATCGACACCGTAATGAAAAATTCGCGAGTTCACACGTTTACTGCTCTCGAAAAACTGGTCGGGCGACTATTTAAATCAGCTTGTATCCTTTGACGCTTTCTTCATGGAATGTTCGATTTTCTCGATACAGTTCGAATTTGATCGAGACGTACCTGACTCGTGATTAAAACCCGCAGGAATATTCGACAGGAATAAAGAGGCAACTTAACCGCGTATGGGAAACCATAAAACGGAGAGGAAGCGGTGATTAACACCGACCGGGCAGATTGTGGACAAACTTAATCCGAATGCAAACTGATAGCTGAGAGTAGCTGGCGACTCGCAGTTGCATTTATTGCAGGAATGAACCGGTATCTGAATCTTTCACACCGTAGAGAATTCATTTTTAAACCGAGCATTATTTACTGTTTTCGTGAATGTTAATTCTGACGTCTCGTTGCACGTGCAACGCTTGAGCGATTTTTACAGGCGACGAATTATATAGTTCGTGACCAACAGTGTTCTATGATATGGTACCGTAAATTAGCCGCGGTTTGAATATTTATTAAACGCCGTGGAGCGTAATTATCGCAAGCTCGTCGCGTTTCCCAAGACGCTGTTTAATTTAACTACGTATAAGGAATGTGGGTCGACGTCGATTGCAGCACGGTTAGTCTCGTTTCCAAAAGAAGACAGATCGACAGATGGTTCGATGTCGCGCGTGAAAAATTGAACAGCTGTCGCGACGGTAATAATACCGTTCAAGGTATTAGAGATCTATCGATGGTGCAACTCGCGAACATGTCCGCGTACTCGAATCGTTTATCAAGGACCCCGATCCCATGCAGTGTCGACCTCGAAATTCGCTTTGCCCTCCATCGAAATCGAGCGTGCATCAGCAGCCAAGAATTTTGTAAGTCGGCCCCACCGGACCGCCGCGGATGAGAACGACGCGAGAAGCGGACGAGAATCATCGGAAAGATGATCGTTGGCCCATTTTTTTTAGAAAGGTACGGGTTACAGTTAAGCAGCCGTAGGTAGTAGCCGCCGCGGCGTTCAGTTTTCAATGAGCAGCATTCCGAACGGTTAGCGGCCAGCCTACAGCTGCTCACCTGGAAACCCTTCAAGAACTCGTTTCAGTAATATTCGGTTCCTACGCGGAAGTGCGGGTGAAACACTTGAGCGAGCTTGCTTCCCTCTGCGAGCCACGAAACCCAGGTCTCTCGTTCTCTACCTTTCGTTTTAACTCGCTGTCATCAGAGACCCAGAAACGTGTCCCGTGCCGATGTTCTTTTTTCAACGAGTCATTTGATACACCGTCTGTTCTCCTTTTGTGTTAAGTTCAACTTGAACTAATAGTTCTGTGCGTTACGTTACGTCAATGCGGTACCTGGAAACTGTGAGATCAATCGGGACGGTGTAATCCACCATGTGAATGGAATTCAAGGAATTCTGAGACCGAGACGATCCCGTGATTGATTGGCCGAGTTCTATTGTTCGGAGGCTGCGATGATACTACGAGACCGTTCTTACGAGCCGACGAAACGGTCGCTAATTACACGCGTTTCCCTCGCGTCCCGTGATCTGCATTCAAAGAGATTGTTCTTTCACCGCGTGGGAACCGAGCGGCGAATGAAGCTACCGCAGACTTTTCTGGCACGAATTTTTTTTTACAAGAAACCATCGCGATTTACTACTTAGTCTTTTCTTTTAAAAAAGATCTTGGAAAAGTAAAACGCAATAAATTATCTTTTGTTCTGGGTTATCGGTAAGCTCGCGATGAATGGAAAGTAATATTTCTATTTGGTGACCAATTTCAGCGATAAGTCTATTGTAATCCTTGGAACATCGAACGTTTCTTTGAAAGCTATAATTAAATTTCCGGCTTGCCACACACAAGTCGTGAATAGAAATCGACAACACACATAGATTGAGTAAAAAATCATGTTATCGGCATTGTGATCTTTAGATAGCCGGGTATTGTTATCGCCGCTTTATCGAGGTGACTGAGTCACATACGATAGTCTTGTATGAGCGACATTCGTTTCGGGCCTATCACAAATTCTCGTTCGACTACGGAACCGGCCTTGACTTCGATCCACAGAACCGTGATTAACCGACATGAGACTTCCAACTATCGCAAAGGAGCGCGCACAACGTTTTTATTCGCCATCAATGAAATATGAAATCAAGGAGATAATGCGATTGCGAACTTAATCGATAAGATCTAATTAGCAAGATAAAGTATTGAATAGTTCAATACATTCCACTGCTAACGAAAAATTAATTTACTCGTGAGAATAGTTCTCAGTTCGCAAGACGTCGACTCACTTGGAGAAGAGCTTGGTAATTCGAGTGACGTTTAAATCGGTGTGATTTCTGTCTTCTTCCACCTTCCTCCAACAAAGTGAAAATATCTAATAAGTTCTTTAAAACGTAGTTAAAGAGCGATCGATTAATTCTGTTTGATGTTTGTACAAAGCAAACGTAAAGCCACTTTTATGCAGTATCCTAATTAGTTTTTCCAAGAGCGTAGTATAAAAGTTCTGATGAATCGTATAGACGAAGGGAGAAGAACGGGTCAATCGTACGTCGTCGTGTCCAGCTAGTTTTCTGGAATTCGCTTCCCGTTAGCGGTACGATCGTCTAAAGCAAGCATGGAATTTGATTCGTCTCGCGGTTTGTATATTTTTTCTTGTTCCTCGTTCGCTCGAGGAGGAGGAGGATGAGGAAGGTGGGTACCTACTCGCGTAACAGGAAGGTTCGTAGACCGCGAAGGCGTCCGTAGACCAGTGTTTAGACCGGTCGCACGGTTCATGTTGAAATTAGAATCGAGGTTCAGGGGTCGGGTTGCACCATCGTTAATTCAACAATCTGAAACGGCGCGGCTTCTGCAATTACGCGAGGCCTACGTGGATGCGGATCCGCGTCCGTCGCGAGGTAGAATTAAACTGAGTCCCCGAGTGGAAAAACGAGACAACGGAGGATTTTACAGGTCGCTCATCCATCAACGTCTTTCTCCGTGCGCTCGGGACCGGAAAAAAGAACGCGTTTAACAGATTTGACTCGAACGAGAATAGAAAGACTCGAAATTGCTGGGGGAATGGAAAATATGAAAGTTTAGAGTTGCGAGCGCTTCGGAATTGAATTCTTCTTTCTTAACTCGACTTCGTTCGAAATTAATACAGTTCTGTTGTCCGCAGGCAGAGCATAGGCTGGAGCAGCTGAAGAAGGCGACGGACAGAATACAGAAGGAGATTGAAGAGGTCACGGAGAGGGAGCACGAGCTCAGAAACGTAGGCAGCATTAAGACCACGTCTCACGAGACGGTGGATTCCAAGGTAGGTTCGAAACCTCTGCTCCTCGTGTTTACACACGCGTCTCACGTGTAGTGGTGCACACGTTCGACGTGGCCATGCTCAAGGTCGTTGAACGAAAGAAAGAAAGAGTTAAATGCTTGACGCACAGTACTGCTCCTTGTAAGGACGAAATGCACCGGACCGCTCTGACGTCCGTGAGCGGCGTGGACGCGATTCAACGATTCGCGACGTGACCACGGTTTCAATCTTGTTACGGGCGTGATAAGGAAAAGAGTTATTCTATCGATGATAAAATTAACAATGATTTTAACCGAACAACAAAGTTGTTTTACTGATAAAAGCTCAACCTCGCTGCTGATTCACAGAGCATCGAACACGGTGATCACGTTATCTTCGATTAAGAAAAAATGCTTGAATTCAGCAGTTTATGTACGACGTTTGCATCGTATGAATTTAGAAAGTTCAATGTAAATCGAAGGGAGGTAGACGCGTAGACGCGGTAACGGGGCGATCGAGTTCTTAAATTAGTTTCGCGTGCAAGGTATTCCATTCACAGAGCGGAATCAATTAGTATATTAAAGCTTCCTTCTGCGTTCGCGTAGGACGCGTTTAAACAGAACGGAACTAACGAGCCTCGCCGGCCGGCGGTGGCGATAAACTTTCGTTCGTCAAATTCGTGGCACGCTTTCGATAACGGAAACAGGCGTGCAATCTCCGGGGTAACAATCGCGCGATTTGATGTTACCGTAAGCTAATTAATCGTAACGAGCGTGTGAATTAATAGCCATGATAACTACGAGATGCAGCGGCACGCGCATTTATAGCAACAGGTTGCAGACTTCGAATTGCCGTAAGGCGAACAGGATTTCGATGAACGATATCTTATCTACCGATACGTTGAACTAAATGCAATATTCTTTCCCCGTCCAACTGCCTTTCTCGCTTGTGACGCAGCTATTATTGTGTCGCTGATAACAATAGTTAAAAATGTAACTAATTTACGTACGTGAATAACATCGTGAATTACAAAGGTCGTGAACAACATATTTTCTCGGGAACTTGTATGAAATCGTGAACGAAACACTAGTCCTCGTAATTTCTCGTTCAAATAAATCGAAGAGTAAACATATATATGAATACCAGGTGCGACGCATGCCACAAGCTTTAGTTTCGGGAAAGTTGAAGAGGACAACGTCGACGCCGCAAATTTTGGAAGCAGTCAGTCTGACACCCTCCACGCCACCTTTAACGCCAAAGATGACGAACGGAGTAATATCCAGTCGCACCACTCCGACACCTCTTCGTTTCGCGACCGCACCCAGTCAGAAAGGGTTGATGCACAGGTTTCTGGCCACTCGAGGGAAAATATACAAACCGAAATCGCCGATGAACGATACCTTGACACCGCCTACGACGCCTACCATCGCGCTCAACCCGTTAAGCGTGAAAGCCTTCAACAGGAGCCTGGAGATCCAACTCGAGCCGGACGACGAGCCGAAGAAACCGCCGGTTAGGAAAGGATACGTTCCTGTCGAAGAAAAAATACAGAAGGAACTGCACGAGATGAAAGAACGAGAGAACGAGCTCAGGTAACGCACCGAAGAAACCTGCGTGTTTCTTTCATACCTCCGTAGTTGCGACTGTAATTACCTACATTAATCTTTTCTACGATTCGATTTAATTTTCAATCATACATTGTCGGATCGAACGTATCGTCGAGGTAAATTGATTGCTTCAATAGAAATAACTGAGACTCTTTCTGCTATGCGAAATAACAAACGATCATGTGAATTTCTAGATTAATGCGGTCGCAGATGTTGGCCAAATCTCAGCCAAATCTTCTTGACATCGGGAACGACAATGATTCCGATATTTACGACGGTTCGAACTCGTTGAGAAGCGGTACCTCGACAAACACTTTGAACGAGGACGAAGTGGAAAAAGAAACAAAAGGAAAACACAAGGTATTAATGTCGTAAAAGTATTTATAGTATACAGTGTTTAATCTGTGCTATAATTATTCGTCAGTGATTATCTTTGTTATTGAATTGAGAAAATGTATTCTCATTCTTTCAGCCTAATCCAAGACGCCGAAGTACTCTGATCGCACAATGGGAGAATTTGATTGCTGCGAAGAAAGAGTCTAACGACAACAACAACGAAAACGATTTAAACTTCTAAGTTTGCTCGTTCTGTAAAAAAGATTAGCAGTCAATAATGCGTCTCCGTTCTCTTCTAAATTTTTATATATCGTTCAAAAACGATTCGGTATTTTCACGCCTTTCGAACTGCAATTAAATATTTCTGATTTTATCCCTCTGTTCAGTTCGTAACCTAATTTATTTATGATGTTATATTAGATATTTATTATCGGGCATGAAAAAGATTTATCTGATTAATCGTACATTCCATGTATGCTCCCTTTCTTAAATTCAGTATTAAAAGATTAGAAGGGAGCGTTATCATCCCCTTCTTAAAAAAATACTTTTAAGTACTACAAACACATATGTATATTTAATATATCCGCTTGTTAATTGTAATATATCTATTATTATATGTTATATATAGCCACGTAGAAATACGAAAATGACTGAGGAGAATAACAGCCAAGGGTTCTCTTTAACATTTATGGTGTGTATATTTATAATTATTATTAATCATGTTATGTACTTAATTGATTGTAAAAAATAATTGTATTTGATTTATCTGCGGATGTAATTATAGTAACGAAATAAGGATGAGAGACTGCTGTCAGCATCTTCCCTATTATTAATGAATATAATCGAGAAATCCAGTTTTATACAGAAAGAAATGTCGGATAAAAATTATGTCGAGCTTTTACTTTCGAAATAATTAGATACTGTAAGTACTAAATACCACGGGAAATCATGCATGTTAGGAAGTATAGTTCCTCTACGATTATGATTACAAAGATTCATCTCACTTCGATGAGATGACCAACTCAAAAAGTTGGAGCGACATTTGGGCATTCATTAAAAAGAAAGTCTTATATAAATGAAATCAGCCTGCATACATCATCGCGTTACTCACAATCACACGGTGTATTTGATATATAAGTTGAATGTTTTTATGTATAATTATTAATTGTATCATTAAATGATAACGATGAAAATTCTTGCTTTAATTGCGGCCTATTCCCAACTTCCAAACTGCTCATATTATCAGTGCAGTCAACTATATGTATAGATATATGTACATAACAATACAATCACGGAGGGTGTCATATAATACATACATAGCACGTATAGATTATAGATATAACGTTTCTCCACGTGCTCTCAAGTGAAGTTACAGCAATGAGTGAGTCGAACGTTGAAATTATGAACACGATGATAAACGAAGAAACTGAGGTTTTACTATTAATAAATTCGATTGGAAACGAAGGTAGGAGGATATTTCCGAAATATCTAGCTCTGTTTACGGCGAAATAGGTTATCGTCTATCATTTTTATAAAACAGCTAAGATTTCATTTGATTTTGCAATCTTTTAGATCGTGTATTACCGCTTTCCGTGAAACAGATATTAACTGGACAATACGAGGATGTGATAAACAATGAATTATCTTCTAACCTGATTAATGAATTAACTGACAGCAACGATCTGTCTAAATTGATACACAGCAGTATAGAAAATGCTATTGCACGTGATTCCTGGCTGTGTGCTGGCATAGCTTCGTTGTTATGTTTTGTTCAATGTAATTGGACAGGACCACAAATTGAGAAGACCATAGAATGGTTGAACATTAAAGAAGAAGACGTACTTAAAGATTTATCCTTGCACGATGAATGCAATAGAAATGTGAAGCTGCCAGAGCTACTTCAGTTTGCTAAGATCATATTTTCTAACGAAGTTCTACAAAACACTTACAAGAGCTCTATATGGTGGGCATTCAGGGCAAATCTCATACACCAGCTTATATTGAATGAAAGCTCTGGCGTGTTGTACGAGGAAACGGAGGAGTTGATTCAGAAAGTCTGTGATTCAGAATTGTTGAAAGAGAATTTATATTGTGAAACATTGTTTCACATCGAGGCTGCACAGTTCTATTTTTATTATAGGAGAATTCTAAATTCAGAGCAGCACGTTGAATCGGCTAAAGAAAGAGCAAATTTAAGTTTAAGTCTCGAAGGTGCATTGGGTAGACGCACAAAGTATCAACAAGAGGATAAAGCACAGCTGTTCTTAAAGATAGATCTAGGAAAGGATCAGTTTCCCTCTAGAACTTGTGAAAATGTACCGAAATCTTTAGACTTGAACGATGATATCAGATTGGAACATATTCAGTTTTCAGAAAGTATAGAAAACACGCAGCTGGGAGCAGTAGAGGAAGCTATCATATTAGCAAAACAGTGAGACTACGTTCTATATCTCCTTTGTATTATATTTAGAAAATAAACAGACAGTTATTAACCAGTCCACTTTTCACAGTGTTCAACTACAATTGTCACAGCCGAAAGACAAATTAACAGACGAAGAAGTGATACCCTATTTAACCGTAAGTTTCACTACCTCTTTTATTCTTTGATCGATTATTGAGAATAACGTGTTTCATAGGTCGTGGTGAATAACACGAAGAATTGGTCTTTGAAAGTGGCGTCACTTTATTTCCGATGCCATTTAGAATCCAAGGATAAACGAACCATTGAGAGGTCAATGATGCAAGTAGAATATTTGATACACGAATTGAAGAAGACGAAAGTTTCCGTGGCGAATCGGTTAGATTTGTTTTTTGCCAGTGGTCTTACGCCAATTTGGGCACTAGAAGAATTGTGGGCAAAATTGATGTTGAGTCTCGGATTAGTAAACGGTGCTCTGGACGTTTTCTTGAAGCTCCAATTGTGGGAAGAAGTCATTGTTTGTTACAATGTACTGGAATTGAAACACAAAGTACGTTTCTTGTTTTATCTAATTTATACTTAAACAGGGAAGATAAATTTGTCTGCTATTATATTTTAGGCTGCAGAGATTATTCGTCAAGAACTAGCGAAGAAGCCGACAGTTCAGTTATGGTGTTTACTGGGAGACGCGACCCAAGATCCTGATCATTATGAGACAGCATGGAAATTATCCAATGAGACGAGCTCTCGAGCGCAAAGACATTGGGGATTCTACTACTTCGCAAAGAAAAACGTGAGCGTATACAGTGTTATTAATCATTTTCATTCCCCTCAATAATGATTGTACTTTTTAGTACGCGGAAGCTATACCGCACTTGAAATTGTCTGTCGAACTAAATAATATCCAAGAGAACGTTTGGATAAGACTCGGGTTTGCTGCTCTGCAAACGGAAAATTGGCGATTGGCAGCGTCAGCGTACAAACGTTACTGTGCTCTAGAGCAATCGGTGTGTACGACACTTCGGAATTGCCCATGATTTTTATACAGCATCTGGACGATATTAGAAAATTTCACTAATTGATTCTAGTCGTTCGAAGCATGGAACAACTTGGCGAAAGCTTACATAAAACTAGGAGACAAAGTAAAAGCGTGGAAATCTCTCCAAGAAGCCATAAAATGCAATTACGATCGATGGCAAATTTGGGACAATCTGATGGTCGTTAGCGTCGATCTAGGACATTTCTCGGAAGTACGAATAACATAAAGTTAAATTGGATCCTTTGGTAAAATTAGATATTTAATATCAGCTTCCAATTTCCGTTGTAGGTCATACGATGCTATCACCGAATCTTGGATCTCAAAAATCATCATTTAGATATTTTAATTCTCGACATATTAACGAACGCAGTATTGAATAATATAAATGATTCGGATGGGAATCCAGCGCGAAGATTATTATTAAAAGTCTTAGAATTATTTGGAAGAATCAGTTCCTCTATAACTAACAATCCCGATGTTTGGAGAATGTACGGACAACTTACAGCTTTGAAAAAGACCGATATCGATTATGACAAAGCGGTGCACTATTTGCAACAAGCGCATCGTTTTGCTATAGCGGATCCTAAGTGGCTTCTACAAGAAGATTCAATTAAAAAAGTACTCAATCTATGTTCTATATTAGCAGAGACGTATTTGCATTATGCTTCTGATTCTGAACACAAGAAGAAAAGGACATTATTAGGTAGCGCAAAATTATCTCTTCAAGGAGTCGTGAAAAGAGTTAGAGATCAAGGATCGAGCAGTGAAAAAGTTCTTAAGAATTTAGAAACAGTCGAGGAATATTTAAACACTATAGTTGCCGAATTGGATAAAATAAAATAAACGATTTCAGTTTAACCATCACACTTTGTACTTCCTTTTGCAATAAAAAACTTAATAATTTTATAAATATCTGTTAATTTGCATCATTTCTGATTTGCATATCATTACGGACGAGCATGTTAAGATTCAAAATGGTTGATTTTACGCGCTGTTCGTCATTGTATCCAATGTATCCATAGTTACTATCTCCTTCCATAAATGATTCGTAAAACATTCCACGGTGATATCTTGTAGGTATATCGATGACCAGAACCGGCTTTTATAACTTTTAACACATAGAAGCTGAAATCACTTGACGATCCGCAAGCGAATTGTGAAAATCGCCGTTTTCAAATCCTTTAAGAACACGTTTCTATTACGGTGAGTAATAGATAATAAACAAAATCGTACGAATTTATATTTCAGTATAAACAATTAACGATGAATTATGTTCTTTTTTTTCAGATGGCATTCGCAGGAAAAGTCGTGCTAATAACTGGAGCTAGTTCGGGTATTGGGGCAGCGACTGCGTTGCACTTTTCCGAACTCGGAGCATCGTTATCGTTAACAGGTCGTAACGTGCAGAAATTAAACGAGGTTGCTGCAAAATGCAAATCTAACAAACCGTTCATCGTAACTGGAGAGTTGACTAACGAAGCCGATGTAAAAAACATCGTACAGTCTACCATTAAACATTATGGCAAATTGGACGTTTTGGTCAACAATGGTGGTGTATTAGAAGCTGGAAGCATTGAGAACACCTCGTTGGAACAGTATGATAGGTACAGGTGTCTTTTAATATACATTCATCAAATTTAATCTGTATTATAATTATTGACACGTTGCAGAGTTTTTAATGTAAACGTACGTTCAGTCTATCATTTAACTATGTTGGCTGTTCCTTACATAGCAGAAACTAAAGGCAACATAGTGAACGTATCGAGTGTAGTTGGAATAAGATCATTCCCAGGAGTCTTATCATATTGCATGAGTAAATCAGCAATTGATCAATTTACGAGATGCGTAGCTCTTGAACTGGCACCAAAGAAAGTATGTACGATCGTAAACCAAGTTAATCATAGTAATACTACTTTTCAACGTTTTCTTTTTATTCGAAGGTAAGAGTAAACGCTGTGAACCCAGGAGTGGTAGTAACAAATCTTCATAAGAATAGTGGAATGTCTGAAGAACAATTGAAAGCGTTCTTTGAACACTCCAAACAAACTCATGCATTGGGTAGACCAGGGGATGCTGACGAAGTTGCTAAAGCAATTGCTTATTTGGCAAGTGATGATGCCAGCTTCGTAACAGGTGTAACATTGCCAGTAGACGGCGGGAGGCACATCATGTGCCCTCGTTAATTTATATTTTATATGGGAGCCTGTGCATATTATATATTTTCAATGAAATATTTTGTATATGAAAAGAGTTGTCAATAAACGAACAGAACATTCAATACTGCTTTTCAATTATATAATCCTATACAGACCTCTGAATAAACTTACGAGGGATTAGGATAGTATTTATATACTTAAAGACCACATTTAACGACTAATGATCGAAGTATAAAAAACAAATATGTATAATTACAAGTAATAGACTGTAAAAGAATTTTTGTATTCGAGTTTCCTTGTTACTAACCGAAGTTAAAGATACATATGAATGCAAAAAAACTTTTGCATAGATAACCCATAAGTTACAAAGTAGGATTATCAGTGATTCTGAAGTAACACATCGACTTTCCACGTGTCGCGTTTTACATAATATTTCCGAAGTAAAATAACCGTATAAGCCCGATATGTCGAAATCAATTCATTCATACTGTCACGGGTATTAATCTAAGCCGATTTAAGTAAAAGGAATGATGAACAAATATGCCACGTCAGGAATGTGAAACAATATGATACTTTTTATCTTCCTTCCAGTCTCAGAACAGCCAAGACTATATATCATGAAGCATTAAACCAACAACGATAGTTACTGATAGTTACTTGTCTGACGCGAAACTAAAGTGCGTTATGAGATGAGTCCCAGAAACTTGCCGTATTTTTTATCCGGATTGGTGGTTAGGGGTTTCGGGAGAGGTTCCAAAGCGTTGGGAATACCAACAGGTAACATTTGATGATTTCGTTATTGTCTGATCAATTTGAACGTATCGAAATTAAACGGGAGCAATTCAAAATTGTCTTAAAGTTGCAGGAGATAAATCGACTATAGAATCTTCTAAATGAGGAGCGTATTCGTTCTTACGTAAATAGTTGCAAGCGGAAACATATGAAACTTCAAGTTTAAAGAACTTGTTCGATTCATTCGTAGTTTAAAACATACAAATAAATACGTATGTCGTAGATGAACTACAGATTCCCAAGTGAAACTATGGCCGGTATTCAGAGTCATTGCTTATTCTTAAGATTGTCTTAAGCATTTGCTTAAGCACCTGTTCCCTGTACAAAACAAGGACTGGAAATGTGGGTTAGACAGGGGTAACAAATTCTTAAGACGGTCTTAAGAATAAGCAACGACTCTGAATACCGGCCTATGCAACTGTTATATTCAGTGTGAAATTTGTTTTCTTTGTAGCAAATCTTGAAGACAAGGTGGTAAACGGTTTACCAGATGATTTTGATACCGGAATTTATTACGGATGGGCTTCTTTAAACGGAGAAACTTATAAAATGGTTGCGAGTATCGGTTGGAATCCATTTTACAAGAATGAAAAGAAGACTGTGGTACGTACAGAAATCACGTAATCACTTTTGATAACGTGCTGGTTGGATTTTTAAAAACGAAACCTCGTCACCGTAGGAGATTCATGTACTGCATACATTTGAAAACGACTTTTATGGAAAAGAAATTCAAGCAATTTTCACGGGTTTTGTAAGACCGGAGAAAGATTTCACGTCCGAAGGTAAATAAGAAGTATTAAGAAGTTGTTTCTTTGTTCTTAAAATTAAATTATATTTATATCATTTTAGCGGAACTGATCAAAGCAATAAAAAGCGACATTGCATTCGCTGAAGAACATTTGATCCAACCAGATATGCTAGCTTATAAAAACAAATTCCTTACAGGGTAGATGAATCGTGTAATATTAATTTTCATTTTAAATGTTGACCAGTTAGATTTTTACATTGCTATTTGCACATGATTTATACACGATTGATATTCCCCCTTTCTGATATTCAAAAAATGTACTAGCTCACTTTTAGGAACAGTACTCATCAGTATTAAAATATGCAGATTTTATGACAAACCTTTGAACGCTTACTCCATGCGTATACAAATTATATCCCCTAAATTAATATTTATATGTATAAAAATGTAACAATTATAATCTTTTAAATAAAATGTTAAATTACCGAGATTTAAGATGTGTCTGATGGTGATGAAGCTGGAGGTGGCGGAGGTGGAGGTAAGGATGTCCATGGCGATCTCATTCGCATAGGGAACTGTGGTATTGGTGGTGGCCAAGGTACGTGTGAATTCGGAAGTCTTTCGTTCCCAGACGAATTTGGATAATTTTGAAATGATAAATATCCAGAAGGAATTCTTGGACAGGCATTGAAAGGAACTCGAGGATTCAAAAGTGGTGTGGTAACGTCTTCGCCGTAAAAATTTTGTGAAGCATACATGTTCTGATTCACACCCTGCGCAGGCTGTGCCGCATATGCTCCGTATCCGTACTGTTCAGCATTACTTTGATAAAATTGTGACCACAAATTTTGCGATTGATCATCACTTTGCATGGGAGAGAATTGTCTATCTGTTCGTCGGTAAAAGTTTTGTCTGTTCGCCTGTGGATTTCTGTTCCATGGATGATTTGATTGCCAACCAGTTTTAGGTTCTAGAAAGATAATTATTATAATCATTGAACGTATGTATTAGATATCCTATGAGGTACTTACTCGAAAGACGTTTCCGTTTAGACGGAACTTCTGTCTGGCTCGCATTAGTTGACTGTTTTGCTTTTATTTGCTCATAATAAGCACGTTCTTCCTCGTCATCAGAAAATTCCGGTGGTTCATCAGCGTTCGCATCGATACCTTTCATTCTGCAATCGAGTATTCGTTAGTAATATGTTGATAACATGTTTAAACGAATGTTAGAAACAGAAAGTTATAATTACTTCAATAATTCATGGAGAAACACTAAAGAAGTGTATTCAGTATTTGGGCAATAATAAACGGTCATCCCTACTTTGACGTCGGATTCTTTTATATGATCAGAGCTGTTGAATCTCACGCAGTAATGGGGTTCGTTTACTTGCCCGAAGACGTCAAATATTTTACCTAATGCCCTTTCTCCTCTTTGTATGAATAGTATCGTGTCCAAATTCAATGTCGGTTTTTCAGGCTTTGGCTTTACAACTACCAATTGCTCCACCATCCATGCAACCTTAAATTTTCATTTGATCATGATGCTTTACATTTCATGATTTTATACATTATTTTAGAATGTATTGATTACCTCTCCCAGTGGATCACATAACACTTCGGGTACGCTTATTTTCAAGTCCTCGATAGGAGGTAGATCATCCAATTCACTTCTCACTTCATTATTTTTTTGTCCTTTTCTAGTACTCCCCGTCCGTTTCCTAATGGTACAAAAATTATTATATAAAATAAATTTACATACTCTATAAATAAGAAACTTACTTATTTGAATCATCATCACTGTCTGATTCATTTGGTTCAATTGGTACTATGGAAGAATCATTGCTATCACTAGAATCATCATCACTATCTTCACTTTCAGTTTCACTTTCCTCGCTTGATGACGATTCCTTATTTTGTCTATAAGCTTGTTCTTGTATTTCTTTCAGCTGTTCACTTTGATTAATTTCACATTTTGTTTGATCAGTTTCATCTTCTGGTTCTGAATCAGAACTGCCATATTCTATGGCAATGGCACTAAGAGAAGATATCTTATTACTTTCTATTGAAACAAGAACAAAACGTTATAACCCAAACTCATAGATGATATTATAATGAAGAAAGATGTTGCAACTCCCTTACCTTGCACCGCAGATGTTATACTATTTTCATACACGATACAAGGATCATCTTCTAGTCTTGAACTTTCAAATATTGTTTCTTTATGTACAAATTCATTTTCTTCTTGATGTGTATCATTTATGCCATTCTTATCACAGCAGTTTTGTATGTTGTCGTTATTAACAAAGATCATTTCACAATCATTCAATCCTTTCTTTTCTGCGACATCATTTTGTGGAATATCCTCGCATATCAATGAACAATTTTCGGTAGTATTTACATCGATGTCTTTACTAATGTTTGACACATGCTCCATAAGTTCATTGTTTGAACTACTATTGTCTATTGCTTGGTCTATTATAATCTCGTTCGTATCCATTTGTAGTTTATATTATTTTAACTTGGTTACAATATTAATAACTTACACACTTATAAAATACAGATCAAAGTACATAAACACGATTAGAAGATATACAGAGAAACATACTTCTTGTATGTTGTTTCACAAATTGGACATTTTATGTATGATCAGTGTCGTAAAATTCAGTTTCAGTTTCACCAATTCTTTGTTTATCACATGAGGAGTGTTCTGGCATTTACCACGTGTTGTAAACTTGTAAATTGTAAGTTTTGAGGAATCTCGATCATAGCGCCATCGAGGAGATAGCGCTGTTCGTCGATGAATAATAAAATTCAGATAATATAATTATAGAGCAGGAGGTATAAAAATAAAAGAAAATTAGCTGCGAATTAATTAGTTCCGACTCTCGGTTTCCATATATATTCTGCAAAGAATTGTAGATCCGAGAAAGGTGTAATTTTAAATTTCAGCCATGGCGACCATCATACGCGCGACGATCCTTTCATCCGGCGCCATTGCCGCCATTGCCCGGTGCATTGTTCGGCTGAGTTCTGTGTATCATGCACCGGCTTCAATCCTTTAACCGTGAAGTCCTTGGATAGTTGGTTTCAACGCTTGTTTTCACGATGCATTTATTACTTCAGGTAATTCTTTCAACTAGTTCACAACGTGTTCTCACACCATTATTTCTAGACTTTCATTTGCATTTGCCTCTCGTGCACTGACCGCACTCGCACTTGCGTCGTAGCGTCAGTTCTTTGTTGCGTAGTTCAATATACCGGCTATCGACTTTAAACCTCTCTTTTACGCACGTAATTGTTATTCATGTAAACGCTTATTTACGACTCTTACTTCGCGTAAGTATTATAATTACTATTTCTACAGTATTATTAATTTCGATTGACAAATACGCGTTTGCTTAAATTACTGTTGTTACATTTTCATTTCATTAATAAATTTTATTTTCACACAAAGTTCTAAATGTGCGTTTGTTCTGATTCCATTGCAGATTCCGAACAAGTCTGCACTTTGGCACATCTGCGATGCTTCGAGCTATCTGGTGGACCAATTATTTTTATTAATTTATAATTAAAGTATGTATTTGTAAGACGTATTTTATTCTCTCGTGACCACATTTACAATAGTTTGAATAATCTTTTTTCCACTCTGATAATTCAAAAGATTCAAAAGAGGGTCCTTCATTTTTTGTTCTAACAATTTCACTAGTTCCATTCTCATCCTTTGTAAAAGTTGAGCCACCTAAATGAAACAAGAGGATATGTACATATATTTTAAGTAGCATTAAAACTATCTGTTTTAATTCAAAGAAACATTCTCTTACCCTATGCGATTCAACGCTGAATAAACTCCAACCATCTTCTAATGATATAATAAATATCCCATTATGCTGTTCTATCTTCAGTTCGTAATCAGAAAATAAGATTAACGGTAAAATTGGCACCATTGATACTTCTTTAATAAATACTTTGCTCGTTTTCACTTTCTCTTGGAATACTAAATACGGACTAGAAAAATGGCCAACGTGAAAGTTAACAGAGGATGGGTGAATGCTGACAAAACCATCGTTCTTAGTTTGGAATCTAAGCTCTTCGGGCTTAGGATGTATAGGAATCGCTCCAGCAGATTGAACTTGAAATGATTTTTCTGGCGTGAAAACTTTTACTACGTTAGGGTATAACGCAGCACAGAGTAAACCTTGAAGTAGTTTGTAATTGTCATTGTTGATGTTCAGATCAAGTCCAGTGATCTCCATGATCTTATCAACGTTCGGCTGCCGTTTAGGTAAATTAATAGAGACGAAACCGATCGAAACTAGTAGTTCTAAGAACTGATATTTTATGTCCGCCAAAGTATACAATGTACGCACGGAAAGATAATTTTCATTTGCAAATGTATGACCTGCGATATTGCTGCGAGTACATGCTTCCAACCATTTCTGGAAAATGAAACAGAAAAAGTATATAGACATGCATATTATAAAAATTCGTTTCATTGCATTACCTTGTATGCTTTGAGAATGGTCAGTTGATCGGAGTTGGCAGTAAAGAATTCTTTTTTCGCATCGATCTCGTGCCTCTTTTCGAAAGGTATAGTAAACGGGTTCTTGTGGGATAAACAGGCTGCGATAGTGAGCGCGGAGTCAAGGCAGCAGAAAATTGCTCCAAATAATATTAGCTTTCCAATTCGCACGTTCACGGGCAACGCTGCGAGATGATGACCTAACGGTGTTAACGTACATTCGGAGTTAAATGCACCAACATCTTGCAGACGTTTAATCGCGCTCGAGATATTTTCATCCGTCGGCGGTTCCAACATTTTACCTAAGTAGATAAATGAACAATCAAGTATGCAAACAGTAAGAAAACAATGAAATAAGTAAGAAAACAAAGAATAGTTGTTACCTAAAACTTTATGTACATCGATCTTCTTTCCTGCATTCAAAAGTTGAATTCGTAATAATAGTGGTTCTAATGGGATTCGTAGTATCTCAGGTACTGGTTGTGCTGCGAAATTATATTTAAACCTAAGGGATTAACTTGTATGAATACATTTTTATCTACGTACGATGTAGTTACATAATTATCTAAAAAACAATCGTACTTGTACGAGGTGTACAAATGAATGCATACTCCAGGCATCACACGACCAGCTCGACCTTTTCGTTGCAACGCATTTGCACGCGATACCCAACACGTTTCTAAGCTTTCCATGTTCTGATTCGAATTAAACCTGGTCTCTTTCATCTTTCCACTGTCGATCACAAAAACGCAATCGTCTATTGTAATCGATGTTTCTGCAAGGTTCGTACTCAATACGATCTTTCTAACGTCTCCAGTATTTTTGAAAACTAAATTCTGTTCTTCGTTGGACAAAGATGAGTGCAATGGCACAGTAATAAATTTCCCAGTCTTCGGGGAGAGATATTTATTGACGTGTATTCTGTCTTTCATTGTAATAATTTCAGCGAATCCTGGTAAAAATACCTGAAATTGCGATATAAAATGAAACACGTAAAATAACGCGGAAATAAACATTGACTTACTAAAATAGAGCCGGTTCTAGGATAATCGTGTTCACCGAAAATAATCCACTCTAGTAGAGCCTCTATAAGTTCGAAATTGATTTTTTCATGATCCATTACAAATAAGTTCTTGTGCGTTTGCGTACTGTAGTCTTGATATCTATTGACAATTTGATTCAGCGATAGATTCTCGTCTTGAATAGATTCCTTAGGCATGGGGCCAGAGAGTTCTTCGACCTCTGCCGTTTCTAAATCAATTTGCAATTGCTCCCAATCACCTTTGATCCTACGCGTAAAATTTGAATTTTCCTCAAGTACATAATTTGTTCTTTCAAACACATCCTCTAGAAAGATCTGTTCCACAGGAAACGTCTTTCCTGGAATGCATAAAATAGGAGCTCCTTTGAAGTATGAGGAAAATATTTCGCTTTTAAGTGTTGCACTCATAAGTATTACTTTCAAGTCTGATCGTTTCGGCAGTAACTCTTTTAAGAGCATCAGTAGAAAATCACTGGACAAAGGAACAGAACAATTAAATTAAGATAGACAAACGTATATAATGAAAACGTACCTCTCTGCGCTTCTCTCGTGTACTTCGTCAACGATAATATGGGTAACATCTGTCAATTCAGGGTTCATAGAGAACCTTTGTAACAGTATACCAGTTGTACAAAATGTTAATCTAGTTTTATGCGAAATTTTACTTTCTAATCGTATTTGGTATCCTATGGTATCACCTATACGTTCATTTCGTTCTGACGCAACTCTTTCTGCCACCCCTATCGCGCTTATTCTTCGAGGTTGCGTGCATATTATGTTAACATGATCTTTCGATTTGGATCTATTGACGATCCAACTATCTAATAAAAATTGCGGAACCTGCAAAATGTTTACAATGAAAATTACAAATTGTAATAATGTCGATTAGAGAGATCTATGCTTCATTTACCTGGGTACTTTTACCACATCCTGTTTCACCTGAAATTATAGTAACTTGATTTCCGTATATCATATCTAAAATTTCATTCATTTTCGGCCATGCGGGTAACATTTTTCTAACTTCTTTCATTTTTTTATATTTCGGATTTGTTTGTTTCTCTTTGAAATTTCTTTCAATTAAATCGTCTTCCTTCAGCACCTCTTCCCATTTAATGTTACTTCTATTTTTCTTCTGAGTAGATCCCAATTCGTTACGCGTAGCAGTGTTCCCTTCGCTTCCGTCCTCGGATTCCTTTTGGAATAATACATCGTTCGGATCTAGAAACTGTTCTTTGCTCTCTTCTAAGTATCCTTTTATATCATATTCGTTTTCCAAAAGTGATATTATTGAAAAAATAGAGGGTATTCCATCTTCAGATATCGATAAAGCTTCATCATATAATTTCCGTCCTATTCTTAAACACTTTATAATTGGAAATGTACCATCATTTTTATAAAAATAAAAATAAGGCGGCTCGTACGGATATTTACAACCTGCAAAAGTATTTTAAGAGTCACAGCTATGTTCGGACGATATCATTTAATAGCATTACCTTCAGGAAATCTTATTTCTAAGGTAAAATATGGATCTTCTCTCTCAGGCATTTTCAATACCTCTGGTTGATGGTGCAAAAACCTACATTTAGTCCCAAACCTACATTTCTTATGAAGAAATAATCTACAAACTTCTCTCCCCTTTTCCTTTTCTTGTTTCTTCATTACTCTTTGTATTTCTTCTTCTATTTCATCGTTCCTAACTAAATAATCCAGTTTAACTTGTACAGTCCAAATCTGATCTTTTATCTTTTCAATGAACATTTCTCCGTAAATCGATTCAAGTGCTTCCTTCTCCTCATGTCTTCGTTCTAATAAATCTGCCATGTCTATGTTGTCAGTTATCTTTCTCCTCGCTATGTTTTCCAATCCATAGTATTTATAAAACAGTACTTCCAGAGCTTTTCCTACATCACCTCTCGTATGTAAAAGTGCCTCGATGCAATGCAATTGATGAAAACTAGGAGCAACATATAATTGTGTATAATTATTAATAAAACTCGGCCCTTAGTTTGATAATACTCACCCATAACTTTCAAGTTTAGACGTTGCAAATTGTCTGCTGATTTGCTCGGCAGATTTAGGTGTACTATCTTTATTAGAATAATCGACTATTCCTTTAATAACTAAATTGCCTCTTTCCAACCAATATTGTTTGCCTAAATTGGACGTCTTGTTTTCAAATTCTGACGCATCGGAAAGTTTAAAACTCTATCAAAAAAAGTATGTTAACTTCGAACGACAGACTACGCAAGAAAGGTACATGTAATAAAGCTAGGAGAACGTGTATGAATACATACCGAACCATAAATGTGTTTTAACGTATTATAAAGCTGTCGTTCAGATTCTTCGGTTATTCGTAAAGTTTGAAGTTCTACTTTGAGTTTGCTTGAAGCACGAGGGCTGTTACTTTTAATCTTACTGTTTCCCGATCCATTCCTGTCGAACGTGCACATGAAAAATTGTTATAAATCGAATCGAGGAAAATTTGATTTAGGGAAGAAGAGAAAATCCGATAACAGGATAATTTTAAATGATAAACTCTTATTTCTATTTCATCCGCGTAAGGTTAAATTCTATGCTTACGTGATATTCTTTTCTGCGTGCTTTCCTTCTAATATAATGTCCTCCATCAGTTCGATGTCAGTACGATTCATTTTTTTAAATTAAAAGTAAATTCGTTTCGTGTAGATTAAGAATACAAATATCTTTAGAAAAATTATACAAAATATAGAATCTGGAAGTAGTGACAACAGATATACACAAGTGTACGAATGAGCTGCACTTGTGTGCAGGTCTGTAATAAGCTGTACGTGTATAAAGACCTATTTATTTATATTACCTTAGATAAATTATTACTTTATTTCTCTAAAGACGAAATACAGGGAAACGTTAATCTGACAGCGATGTAGGTAAATGAAATCGTTCTCTTCTTTTAACATACGATAATATATCATGTTTTATTTTCCAAATTATTAATTCACATGACACATACAAATGAGTAAAATGTAACGTATAACGTACATATCTTATTACACGTTTGTATGTTATATATGAAAGTTATTCTTTATTTTATACTTTTCTTTTCAATTTTCGACATTTAAAATCTCTGGTAGCACATGATTGAGGGACCTTTAAAAATAGTAGGGAATACATTAGTGAAAATAAATTGTTTACACGGAGACAGGAAAGATTCTAGGATATCGTACACGTCATTTTGGTTTCGATATTTATTTATAAACAGGGTGACATGACATGCGCCATGGAAAATAGGACATAGCAATGGCTTAAAGAAGAAGAAAAGAACGTCGTGCGTAACAACTACTACTACTACTACCTCGGTTTAATTCTGATGCTCGGTGCATTTTGCTATGTTACTTTTCGCATGCCCCAGAACCGTTCATCGTTATTAGCATGTAACGTTTTCAATTGCTTACGACACGTGAAAAGCATACGCGGACAAATGTTGTGTTTGAGTTCGCAATTCAAATGTCACCGAAGCAACAGAGAACCCGTTCTCGATTCAAGGTATTTTTTCAATCTACGCTATTAATATAAAGCACAATTGATTACTTACATTTACACAATTTACACAAAATTTTTTTTACCATTTCTACCCATCTTTCATTATCGTTCAATATATTTTTCGTGACTTTGATTGCCATAAATAATTAATTCATTGTGTTAGAGAATAAATGACAGTCTTCTTTTATGAACGGACAATTATTGTCTAAAAGAATTTTCGCATGACACATCATGATTCGTTTATAAAAGTATTTGAAATCATGAAATCTCGCTAGCTGGTGTAGTAGACAAATTCTGCTAGTGTCAGAATTAACAGGATTTTTACAGGATTTTTACTACGATATGAAGTAGGATATGTTTTACAGGTGATAACTCCAATTCGATCACTGGTTCTCTGCGGCGAAAGTAGACGAGAAATGGAAGAGTGGTTGAACACATTGAGGACAGTCACAAAAAATCGTAGCCACGCAGATTCCGGAATCGCCGAAATGCTTAGCGGTGATCATCAATGGTATGCAACGAGTCATGCGAGACCAACGTACTGTAACGTCTGCAGGGATGCCCTGTATGGTCAGTGTAGTAGACAATTCATGAGTAGACATTCAGAAATGAGATTATTCTTGCCTTGATCTAAGAACACTATCATCCGTCCAATGCAGGTGTTACTTCCCATGGTTTGAGTTGCGAGATATGTAAATATAAAGTTCATAAACGATGTAGCATAAAAGCAATAAATAATTGCAAATGGACCACATTGGCATCTATTGGCAAGGACATTATTGAGGACCAAGATGGGGTATGCACAGAAAATTTATCAAGCCATTTCTCTTGGATACACCGATTTCTTAGAAACAATCATACTCGTACATACACCTTCGTCATGTGCAAAACAATTACTAGATAATTCGCTGTGTGTCGATACAAATTTCACTTTAATTGAAGAATAATTTATACTTATTAGAATTTAACGTGATTATTTGTCTTACGTAGAACATTACAATGCCTCATCAATGGATGGAAGGCAATTTACCAGTATCCTCAAAATGTTCTGTATGTGAAAAGACTTGTGGCTCTGTGCTCAGGTATAATATTACATCGTGGAAAACATCAATGAAAGAACATAAAATATATATTTATGTATTTGAATCATTCAGGCTTCAAGACTGGAGATGTTTATGGTGTAGAGCTACAGTGCACACAGCATGTAGACCTGCCATGAGTGTTAAGTGTCCACTAGGGCCAGCTAAATTGAGTGTAGTTCCTCCTACAGCATTGCATAGTATAGGTGACATTATGAAATCTGCTAATACACTTTAGTAATTTCAAACATGCTTGAATGAACAGCATTTAATGATGATATTTATTAAGCTTTGATGCCTATGAAGAAGTGATATTAGCAAATAGTAGTTTTACGATACGGTCGTCTGAAATTACAATTACAAATACAAGACTTAAATAGCGTCTATTAATTGTTACGTAGGTAGCGACGAAGCTTGGGAAGCTACTAGACCCATTGGTTGCAGTCCACTTTTAGTATTTGTAAATAGTAAATCTGGTGACAATCAAGGTATCAAATTTCTTAGAAGATTTAAACAATTATTAAATCCAGCACAAGTATTTGATCTTATAAAAGGAGGACCTGGACCAGGGTAAAACTTTCTACTATCTTTCATTTCAACCGAATTCGATCAATGAGAAATTTAAAAATAATAATGCTCTGTAAATAGGTTGAGATTATTTCGTCACTTTGATCCATTTCGTATTTTGGTATGCAGTGGAGATGGATCTGTCGGTTGGGTTCTCTCCGAAATCGATCGGTTAGGAATGCATGTAAGTCGAAACCCCAAAAAATCTTTCTTGTTTTCTTATGAATACAATCGGCTGCATGATTTCGAAGTTTAACTATTGTAGTGTATATAAATTTTCTTTGATTACATCTCTTTGTGCTGTGCAGAAGCTGTAATGCTCTGTAGAGTTATTAATTATCAAAATTCATCCATGATTGCACATGCGTATGCATGAATTATGAAAAGTATATGATTATAGACATCCGTAGAAATCTTGAAATTCGTAACGGGAGAGATGCGTTTGAAATAGAGATAATAAGAACACTTTGTTTTCTTACTATTCGCATGTTTGCACTCGAGTAGTATTGATTACTACTATTACTATTATTCAGAATGTTACAATATTTTGGCTATATGATATGCTGAACGATTCGTATAGACTCGATTTACTTGCCTTTCTCTGAAAGTTCGATCATTTTTAACGGGTATCAGATAGCAGATGACAGTAATTTCACAGAAGGGTTGAGAGAAAATAAGAGGAAGCTTTAATATCTTAAACAAGCATGGCGTGTCTCTTTTTATAATTTTATTTCAGATGATACTGGTGTTTGTGCATTAGGATTCTTTGTATACTGAAGCTTCATTAACTTTATTTGTAGATGGTAAGTGTAAGTTAAGCACGTATTTCTTTAGGATTCCTGAATGTCTTGTTACTCGTCTTTATACATAGTTAACGGTTAAATATTATACCATTATTTACACGTACATCTTATTCACGATTTTACATGATTCTCTATTCTCGTTTCGACACGTTTGCTAGTCCTATTTGTTAGTACAATTATACTTTATGATTTACCCTTTTACACGGATTAAGATTGCCTATTGTAAAGTCACCGTTTATAGTATTATCAATACACCTGTAATAATAAGGCATAGGTCTAAGAAATGTAAATTAGAAAACGATCTTAGGACGTTGACTGAACTTTCATGTAAAGGAGTAATGTTCAAACAATATTGATGTTAGGTTTTACCTACTGAAATACAAATTAGGCTGGGGAGTAGGATGGAAGGAATAGAAATATCTCAGTGTTTTAAAGGAAGATTTCCGGATGAACTTGCAAAAATTCGTTTCTTATGTTTCGTTTATCTTGTTACATAATTCAGTGTAGTTAAGAGACTGGAGCTAACTGTGTTGGAAACCAATGGAATTTGGATTAATGTACAAATGAAATGGATAATTAGTTCCACTGGATTTGGATTTGTAGTGGAATGCTGCATCAGACAATGCAAAAGGTGTGTGACCAAATTGTATGATGTTCAATTGTATAATAATTGTAGACCGCAGCCATAGATGTAATATAAGGTATCATTCAACAGATGTTAGCATCGGTAATTAGATTCATTACGAACCTCGTTGATACAATTAATACGAGAGTCGAAATCTTAATTTGAAATCGCACGGATCGGATAGATTGTAGTTCTTTTGCAAATTGCGATAACGGGAGAGTCGATCTCGTTTCTTAAGGATGTATTGGCTATACAGTCAATCCCAAAAGTTTATATACCTTAGAAAAACGCATTTCCGATAATTAAAAAGAAATCAGACGTCGGGAGAATAATGTTAATAATACATAGCTACGTGCTAAGGAGTATAAAAAGAAATATCCAATTAAGTATTGACGCTGACGAAAAATGTTTCTTTTTCAAAATTGCGGGAAATGCTTCAAATAAAAGTTGTTTTTCTTCTAACTTCGATATTTAACGAGTTACGTATGATTATTTGGCATTTTATTGATGTTGACAAAATCCGACCATCCTAGCGTCGAAACGGCGAACTTTTGGCAAAAAATTTCATTTTTCCTTAATTACTCCTAAACCGTTGAATCTACGGGAAAATTGTATATGATCTTTCTTGTAGAGGACGATGAGATCTACAATTTCCATATAAAAATATTTCGCTAGTATTAATATTTAACGAGTTATTGACGAAAAACGAAAAACAGTTTTTTTGCAAATTACTCGTTAACTATTGACGCTAGCGAAATATTTTTACATGGAAATTGTAGATCTCGTCGTCCTCTACAAAAAAGGTCGTATGCAATTTATCCGTATGTCCAACGGTTTGGGAGTTATTGGCCAAAAACGAAAATTTGGAAGAAATTGAAGGGGTACCCCCTTGGAAAAATTTCGGAAAAA
>NW_017162322.1:3159651-3205431 GCF_001652005.2 Ceratina calcarata | reverse complement strand
TTTTAAAAAATGCGTTTCTAAAGTGCATAAACTTTTGGGATTGACTGTATAGCCAATACATCCTTAAATCAGATATTCTTTTCGTCGAATTCGTTAGAACAGCAATCTTTAAATATGAGGACATTAAGACACACTGTTTGAAATAGTTGACTCCTATTGTCTCTACTGTAAAAAGTTCTATTGAATCCCTGTGAACGGAATCCATATGTGAATCCTTAAATTGTTTTTTGAACGGATCACAAAATTCACGTTACGTAGTTTTTGATGAACATCTATTATTGTAATCTGTAGTTGCACCTCCGGTAAAAGCTTTCTAGAAGCATTAAAGATTGTTAGTTTATATATGCAATAAAAGAGTTAGAATATAGAAGTTCATATTTTGCACAGAATAAGCTGATATTAATTACGGTGGCACCTCGGGTCTGGGGCTGCGTTTTATCGCAAGGGAAGATGTTCAAGAAGAGAGTCGTTCGGTAGCCGAGGTTCCACTGTAAAATGTTTGTACTTTTTTTGTTGTAAGAAAAGAACTTTTCTCTGAATGTTTTGATTATTGCTTTGCTTATTTGCGATGTATGTTGTGCGATAGATTGAGAGATACATTCTTATCGTGTCTCCACGTTCATGTACTTCCTCTACATGTACATAATTATACGAGACCCTCGAGATTTTGAGAGATTGTCCCGAAACATTAGTTCCTAAACATAGGATACGTGACTTCTTAAACTTGTAATGGGACTTTTTGTTTCTTTGCAAAAATTCAAAATAGAAGCAGTGTCAAGTTGGAGTCTTACCATTGGGAACGGGAAATGATTTGGCGCGTGTATTGGGCTGGGGCTCCTCGTGCGATGATGATGCTCATCTGCCTCAGTTGTTGGAAAAGTACGAGAAAGCAGGCACAAGGATGCTGGATCGATGGAGCATTATGACGTTCGAACGTAGCATATCTTTGGCATGTCACAAAACTGACTTAAGTCGATCCAAAACCACGTTAAAATCCGACATCGCCCACCAATACGAAACTAACGTTATTACTCATATAACAAACATTTTACAGTCGGACGAGGAGGATGTAGTTTTATCTAGCATTAGGTAAATCATCAATGATCAAATACATTCAAGTATTCTGGGATGTATTAAACGACTAAAGCATTTTAATAAATGCTTGTCTGTTCGTAGAATTTTATGTAGCACAATAAAAGATTTTGCAACGTATATAATGGAAAATATAAACACAGAGGACCAACAAGTGAAAGATAAATGTAAAATACTTCAGGAAAAGCTTGATTTGTTTTTACATATATTATGTAAAGAGGAGGGATATCTGGGTGAGCAGATAGAAAATGACACTGATAATATCGCTTTGAACACCGTTTTGCCTGAGAATTGTGAAAAGGGAGTATTAGAGAAACCAGAGAAGGATATAACAAATTTGAAGAAGGTGGTGTTAAGGAGGAAGCAACTTATAGAGAAGGAAAACGTTATGTTGAGGTGAATTAAACATATATAAATGAGAAACTGTGGATGACTGGTTGTATTCGATCATGATTTTAGAGCAAACAGTTTGAAGAAAACGGTGAGGAGACTCGTGGAATATTCTCAGATAGTTCTGGACGAGCAGATCGGTGTAAATACGAAGCATGCCACTAAAGTGGCGACTACCAATATTTCGTTAGATGACAGTACGGTAATCAGTTCAGTATCAAGTAAGTTTATGAAAGACCAAGCATCGAATTTTTAATTCTTCTGATGTACTTATTTTATTTTTTTTTTTTGTAATAAATATTTACGTTGAAAATGTACTCCAGATGAAAAGGAACAATTAGATATTCCCGGTTTAAAAGTGGACCACGTTGATAGTAATTTATCTATAGGAGCACTAATAGAGTCCGCGAAAAGTACGGATAATTCGACGTGCACCAGTCCTACCCCAAACGTAGCATCGTTGAGCCCGATACCTGATATCAGGAGGGACTCTCAGCCCGAAGAATTATTAACGTTACCTGCTCCCGACGGTTTTGCTGACAGCAGGCGGAACAGTGAAAATTTACCACAAGTGTGAGATATATTATTTCCCGATTCATCAAATTTAATTACTTAAAAATAACGCGTCTCTCAATTTTAATTCGCAGTTCAATGGACTTTGAGGAATCTCAACCTGCGCTTACAGATGAACAAGAACAAGAAGAACAAGAAGTGGAAACGCCTGTAAATGATTCTAATAACGCGGACATGTCCTCGGATTTTCAAGTCAGCGTTACGAGAACTACCTTCGAGACTAGTTCACCCTCCGAGGATGGAACTACGCAAGATATCTCCTCGGATATGGATTCGATTCAGTCACCGGTGCACGAGTCAAGACTTGAGAATAAACCAAAAGCCGAAGGATCAAAGTGTAAGCGGTCGCATTGTCAGTATCGATAACATTATTCCTAATGTATATTTTATATATCAGCATACACAGGTGGCGATACGTTTGATTCGGAGATCAGACATATCGATTCACCCGACAATTCAGAAATGGTCACCAGTGAGATACAAAACTCCGAGAGTTTAATGGGACAAGATCTGACCAGCACGATGAACGGAGATGAATACGATTCCGTGAGAGAGTATATGGAAAACGAATTGGAAAGTACTGATGTCACTAATGAGATTGCTAGACGTTCGTATAAGAGGTCAACCAAAAATTATTCAACCGCAGAACTGGAGGTATTTCAAACGCGACTCGTAATTTACTGTGAATATTTAAGGCATCATGTTGATGTTAAACATTCTTTAGAATAAAATGAAATACAAAACGGTATCGCATGGACAGAACTCGAACGATGCTAAGAAATGTAAGGAATCTCAAGAAGGCAAAGCATCTGATTTATTAAGTCCTGTATGCTGCTTCACTGTTTCTTCGGACGCTACTCCGACAAACGAAAAGCCTAATAATTTTCCACCTACGATAAGTGTTATAATTAATCCTCCCAGTCCGTCGATGTCGATCGAGAGCAAACACGATTCAGACGCGGAATATAAAATGAGTCCTTTTTTAAGACGACACATTAATGACAGCATGGAAAGGTGTAAGTTATTACTATCATTTATATATACTTTCAAGTCGACGGTGTAACGTTCTTTATAAATTATATGTAAACTTGATTCAGCTCTTTCTTTCTCGAACATAATTAATTTTACATATATTTAGTAAGCGTTGAACTACCGGAATCGGGTTTCTCGCCGCAAGCGACTCGTCGGATAAGCAGCGGAAGTTTGCTGAAAGCATCGGAGATCGTGTCTCTAGCTGCTACAGCCGCGAAGTTCGGTGGTTCCAACGTGAGTTTGCGTCACGAGAAATCCAAGTCCATCGACAAAACGGAGGATGTTAAGAAACTTCCGATCATAAATCCTTTGGTTCAGCTGCCAATGTGGCCGGGTAAGATACGTCTAACATTATTCTTTTTAATCTACCAACTAGAATCTTGGAACGTTTATGTCGTTATAGATGTTAGCGGAGGAGCAGGGTTCATTAGTCAAGCACTGCTCGCGAACGCGGATGCGCTCTGCGCTGCAGTATCGCCGTTAATGGATCCTGATGAAACATTAATGTAAATTTCATATTCTCAATAATAAACAGTAGAAAAGATGTTATACAATGGAAGTTCATGATTCGTTCTGTAATTACAGGGAAGGCTATTTCGAACGCTGCGTTATGAACAATTATTTCGGGATTGGAATAGATGCAAAAATTAGCCTTGACTTTCATCATAAGAGGGAGGAGCACCCAGAGAAATGTCGATCGCGAGCGAAGAATTATATGTGGTACGGTGTACTGGGATCGAAACAGTGGCTACAGAAAACATACAAGAATCTCGAACAACGAGTGCAGTTGGAATGCGACGGTCAACGAATACCATTACCGTCTTTGCAAGGAATCGTTGTCCTGAACATTCCAAGGTAAATCAGATCGTAATTTGTACGAGGCGTTTTGTAAAACAGCATTCTATAATACGATATTGTTGATTTTTAGTTTTATGGGTGGTACGAATTTCTGGGGAGGCACGAAGGAAGGAGATCTGTTTTTAGCACCCTCGTTCGATGACCGGATATTGGAAGTCGTAGCTGTGTTCGGTTCCGTACAAATGGCCGCATCGCGACTTATTAATTTACAACATCATAGAATCGCGCAATGCCAAACGGTGCAAATTAACATCTTGGGCGAGGAAGGGGTGCCTATACAAGTCGACGGCGAGGCTTGGGTCCAACCGCCTGGAATTATACGTATTATACACAAGAATCGCATGCAGATGCTTTATAGAAACAGGGTAAGTAGCATATTGATTTACTGAGGAAGTGTACGCGCTGAAACGCGACGATAGTTACGTCTGATTTATATGTATAATACGCTTCTCTAGGCACTCGAAACATCGTTGAGAACATGGGAGGAGAAACAACGCAATACGTCGAACGCAATATCTCAATCATCATCTACTTTAAGCAATACGCAGTTGCAATCGCAGACTAAGTCTCTACAAGCGTATAGTAAGCCGGCGCATCTGAACGACGAAGAGATGTATATTTTGCTAGGATTTATCGAAATGGTTACTACCTTGGTCAAATGGGTCAAACTCCTTATTATATCCCATCCGAGTTTGGAGCCAGATTTATACCAAGTCGCTGCGCGAACGGCGGAGGCGCTTGAACAGGTTCATCCGGACGGAAAAATTTTGCAGGGAGTTAGTAATTTTTTATAATCAAGACAATTCGTATCGTAAATCGCAAGGTATTTTAAATTTTTCTCGACAGACTAATTTAAGACCAATGGTGACCGAGTTGGTGTCGAGTGCAAGACAGCTCTACGAAGACTCGTGCGAACTGCTTCGAGAGAAGGCGCATAATTTAGTAAGTGTCTCGTATCTCATTGTAGACAGTGTGTGTGTGACAATTCTTTAACGTCTCGTGCTATGTAATATAGAAATTACGCGAGGACTTGGAAACCAAGTTGTCGTTCGCTTTGGCCAGTATGGAACAGGAATTGAAGAAGTGTACCTTCGATGAAGGAGGCACGGGATTGGTGTACTTTCAGAATGCACCGTCCGAGGAGCAGGTACAATTTTTAACTGAGACCGTCCTCTTTGTACATACCGGAAATGAGTGTTTAATAAAATTACTTTTAGGGAGACAAAAAGAATCGTCATAGAGGTTTGTTCTGGTTAAAGTTCCGGCGTTCAGGAGGTACCTGCGGGGTGCATCCGGCCCGGGAGCAGGTGACGATGTGGGGCGTGCAGGAGGTTTGCACCTGGCTGGAGAGCCTGCAGCTGGGCGAGTACACCGAACAGTTTGTCTCGCACGATGTACGAGGTAGGGAACTGTTATCACTAGCCCGTAGAGATCTCAAGGAGCTCGGTATTACTAAGGTAGGACATGTTAAACGAATCTTACAAGCTATCAATGACTTGAATAATTAGGTATACGATGCTTATTTAAACGTTTCAAAGTATAAAGTATACAATCATTAAACGAGTAGTATGTTATAATAATGATATACAGTTGATTACCAGGACATATTCAAATATACATTGGATTCTATTAAAAACGTAGACGTTTAAATCTACACATAGATCATTTGAAAGAGTAGAGAAGAGATTCGATAATTCTTATAATTAAAAATCTCGTGCAATGATAGAACGCACGTGACACGACTGTTCTAATAAATGGGCGGCACTCATGTGTCACAGCAGTGTTATAGAAGAAATAATTTCTAAACTGCTGTGCAATAATGCTTGTGCCAAAGTGTGGAACTGATCTTACACAAGAAAAAACAAGCACAGTTTTCTGTCTTTCAAAGAACACGAGTACGTTGCAATTATAAAATTTTCCGCAGCACTGCTGGACACAGCATTTATTAAGCAAACTTCAGTACGAAATTTAATTCAATTATAATTTAAGTTAAATCAGTTCCTTTGTATGTTGTACAAAAGTCAAAGACTAATGATCACGTTTCATAATGTAAATTATGTATATAATTTTAGAGATACGCGTTGTGTTGGCCTTTTTTACCTTTTTTTATATATCTACGTCTATTATGATTTAAAGTTTCATCATATTAAGTTCACTTGCAACAGTATTAATATTATATTTAAAAGATATATTCTAAATTTAGATGTAAAATAAGTGTCACCCGTTATTGCCTAATTTGTATAAGTGTATTCTATTTACGGCTTAATAGTTTCGCTCTCGTTTTAGTTTCACCGGAAACTGAAATGTGCAAAGAAACAGAAACACGTGTATGTATTACTTACCTGATGATTTCATAAAATGATTTGTTCGATGTTTTTCGATGAATTTCGAACACCTTCAGAATTTCTTGAAGTGATCCGCATAATTTTCTTTCGATGTATTCAGGTATCAATCTGTACACGAACACATCTACCCGTGCACAATCAAAAATACATTGTACATAATATAAAAATGACACACTGTGTACATATAAGTGCTCTACAATTTTTTTAAACTCGTTATTTAGTACTTACACTGTTTGATCATGTTTAAATTTCTAAACAAGACGAAGAACTCTCTATATTCATAAAAACATTTTTATGATAACGGAACATAATTAAATGAAAGTGAGATTTAATTTCTAAAATACGATTAAAACGAGGACGAGTCGCGAACGTTGACGATGAGGAAATACGTGTGTGAAACACCCGCTGATGGCAATAAAAATATCATGTACAAATGTAATAAGGAAACAAACGCAGTAACAAATTTCTAAATAATAACTTCAACGTTACGATGCTAAAAAGCGAAAAACCAAAAAAAGGAGAAGTTATCCCGAAAAAGGTTAGCGCGCGATTGACAATTAAAATTTGCGAAGTACTTAAGACCCTTTTGATTATAACATTTAACATTCAAAAATAATCTCTTATAAATAAGCTTGTGAAGCTAATAATACTGTAGTTACTATTATAACTATTACCGTTATTCTAGTACATAAGTATGATTTTAAACTTACAAACGTAAAATAAGAGGAAACCAAACGTTATGTGTCAAAAACCTATTCGAACTGCCTGTAGTCAAATTGTTGGGAGACGCGTAACAGTCTCTTGACAAGGACAAGACTGCAAATGTTTATGCATTTGTGAGAAATTTTATCCTGGAAAAAAGTGAATGCAAAGATGTTCGAATTTGCAGTAAATCTCGTTGTCTCTTTAATCATTTCTTCCTTAACTCTGCATGTGATCTTCTGTGCGATCGAGCTCTTGTTTAAATACAATATAGGTTAAGTTTGCATAAACATACGCAGTCTATTTATTATTTCGCATGCTCAGCCTCAATCTTATAGATGAAAATGATAGAAGATCAACTGTAATAAAAGAATACTAATTTCTTTTAGACTGACACAATATGTATAAATTATTTTTACGTAGCTCGTCATTTTATTGAAGAAACTCAGTAAATTAGTTAGGGGTAGAGCATGCATCGACGATGTCTTAGGAGTCCCAGTTTCGAATTTATTTCTTTAACATGTACAGATATCCGGTCCTCTGCGTGTTGTAATATTTAATTGGAGAAACGTGTATTTAGATTACAAATTTCTGTGTGTACAAAACGTGTGCTTTACTGCACGCGTGGCTGCGTGTCTTAAACACGTCTGTGTGAAATTCGTTGATCCACGGTGAATTAATCCATTTAATGAACGGTATATCATCACGTTAGATCGTTACAGTATACCGTGTTACACAGTTATTAATTTCTGCTGCCAGACATTACGCAGTGTATATTAATGATTCTATATCTTGCGATTGATCTCAATGTTCTTATACTTCACTTTTTCTAGTCCAATATTTTTATTATATAAAGAGTATTGAATTACTATACGTGTTCATATTTTCACACGGATACTTCAAATTCCTTTCGTTACATTAATTTAAATGTAATAATTTAATGGGAAGAATGTAAGTCAGTTGGAGAATTTTAACGCACATCCTAACGAAAAGAAACATAACATATTTCGATCCATCGATTCGATAACTTATTAAAGAAGGAGTTACAGTTAAACTGCTCTTCGGTAATATATTGAAAGAAACCTTTTGGAGGTACTCTGACTTGACCTAAAACAGTTTGTTCGTTACACCCTTGCCTTCTCAAGTAATACTTAAATGCTCAATCTATGAATAAATTAATTTTTTCATAATGATATAAATTTTCATTCCAAACGAGGACAGAAGTGCCTACCTAGATTTTCTAATCTTGAAACGTTTACAAGCAGCGTTTAATTGACTGGCGGTCATGTTATAATTAGACTGCGGATGTTTATGATGCAATCACAACATTTGCTGTAAAAGAAGCAATACGATTGAAGAATGATACATTGTTCAATCTATCATACATTGTTCAATCACTTGTCCACAGAATATGCAAAGAGAGTATATTATACAGGGTAAAATATCGACTTTCCAGTTTTTCTAATAATAAAATGATCATTTCAATTGTACACTTTATTCTGTTTTATATCACAATATGTTTTACACATAAATATCTCCGCAGTATAATCGTAACAAATTACATTCTGCATTCCAAATTTTACGTTAAATAATCATCGATGGTACTGGATCATAGAAATGATTTTCATGCGTTGTCTATCAAATACTGTACGCAGCAGTTACAATAAGTTATATTCGTCAGTATTATAATAACATTAAGGTGTTAATTTGATGATTGAATATTTAAGATTACTGAAAATCTCTAGCCAGAAAATAGTAAGCTAATAATAACGACGCACGTATGTTACACGATATATAAATATCGATAAACCACCGTTCAAAAGCATAGTTCGAAATCTTATTAAACTAAAGACACAGCGTAGAGATATTCTGTTAGAATAGTACCAAGGGAATCTTATATTTTCGACTAAATACGTTTAAATAACAGTTGAAAGTTGACTTAAAAAGAGATAGATCTGCAACGCATCGCTATGTGTATTATTTGGCTCAGTTAAATTTAAATTGTAGAATTGGATAGGATAAAAACCCATTGTACGCGAAGAACGTAATTCATAATCTTTCCCTTTTTCGATATAAGGTTGTAAGGATCCTAATAAACTTCTAAACTGTGATAAATAACAGACACATTTTAGTAGCGAACGTATTAACACGCTATTAGTAGTATTTCGATAACTATTATTGTATTTCGTTAAGAAACGTGTTTCATTTCGAAATTAAAAACGTGTTTATCACTCTTGCTTCCTTTACTTAAGATACGATATAATGTATACGTCTATCCTCCAGATCTGATTTGTTCAATGATTTGCAGGATGCGTGCGTAATAATAAAAATTCGGCTAATTATGTATGTTATATTAATGTCATATAATTATGAAGTGTACCAAATATTTAAATAAAGAATTTCTTCTTTGAGGGCTAAATCAACCCAGGTTTTATTATATTGTTTCTACATCCATAGTCAATTAATTTTTTTTAATATTCTGTATACAATAAACGAGTAAAAATAGTTCACATCTGAATCTGCTCTTTCCGTAAATTAATATCTTCTGCAATAAGATTTACATATTATTATTGTCTGCAATTATTTAAATATTGTACAAGTAAATGCGTATGTTCATCTTATATTTTAATGTGTGTTGCACAAGTTGTTTATGTACAATTAATACATAACAGCACATGATCAATCACAAGTTTGACGACTCTGAGACACAATTATATGGCACTTCTAAAGTTCTATTCCTTTCCGATTATTTCGAGACTCTCGTAAATGATGAAATTGACTAGATACCCAAGTTATGCATTATTTTATATCAATAAGAAAAAGTAATTTATTATGAAGAGCTTAACATCTAGTATTGATTCTGGATTTGCAAACATATGTGATCACATATTTTCAAGAAGTACAACGTTTTATTCGCAGCAGCGTCGACTCCTTTCCTAAGATCTCCATCATTTCAGCTACTGGTGGACCCGCCTGAAAATAAAAAGAACCAACATCATACTGCACGTATACTTTCACGTGATTAAATAATCATTATCCATTTACTTTCAAACCGCAAATTACAGAACGTAAGCATTTCATCAGTGTCGCATACGATATATCATGTTCGTTAGAAAACTCTTTAAGGTACTTATTCATCCATGCAGTATTAAAATTTTCACTGTTAATCTCAACAAGCTTTGTACTTAATATTTTAAGCGTATCTGTGAAAGGAGGAACAGCTTCAGTTATATAAAAAAAACGTTTTATATGACCACAACTTTACCTATATGGTCTAAGTAAGTATTGTCCGCTGATGTAGCGGGTACAATCCATAAAAATTCTAAATCCGGAGATACTAAATCATTCAATTTCGATATTCTGTTCTGTGCCCATTTTAACGTAGACATTATATGATGTTCGTCTAATTGTAAACTACCATCCGTTTGTCTGAAACAATACTTAATATGTATGAACGAGAGAAAGAGCACAGTAAAAGTAACAGCAAGGTAAACTGTGTACCTATTTGGGAATGCTTCCGTCACCAACTTCTTAATGCGTTCGATTAAAAATTTCTTATTCTTTTCGTACGCCAATAATTTCGATATTTCTAGTTTGTTAAACTCCAGCAATTTTGGAGGCGAAAGTTTCCCAGAACTTACTCTTATTTTCGAAACATCAAACTGAAATAATAAAGAAGGAATAAAATGTACGGTGTAGAGATAGGGACAGTCTGTGCGTTAAAAATTGAATATAAGTACTTCTTTAATTAATTCCTCATAACTGTTAATGTAATTGGCACCACCCTTGTTATCGAAACCACCACCGGCGTGAATAACATAATTTAAAACTGCTAATGGAAAAATTCCTTCTTTTCTAAAGGATTCAATCGTTATATCATTTTGCCTCTTCGATAATTTCGATCCATCGGAATTTAATATTAACGGCAAATGTCCGTATATAGGCGGAGTCCAATTAAATGCTCTGTAATAATTAGATAATTACATTCATCTTCGATAGAACTTCAACTCGATCAAAATGCATCTAGGAATACTTATTGTTCATCTAAAAGTATAACACATTCTGACTTCAAACATATTTTATTACTCATCGTACATTATTTATGATACATATAGAAACTTATATCGCAACTATTCTGTTTCTACGTTATATTAAAAATATCCTACAATTATTTTACATTGAAAATATGACGATTCAAAAATGCTATGTATATGTATAAAATTGATTAAGATTGTTATAACAGTACTTACTTATACATCATTATGTGCTTAGGTGTAGATACTTGCCACTCGATTCCCCGTAATACATGAGATATTTCCATAAAATGATCGTCAACGACGTTTGCAAAGTGATAAGTCGGATACCCATCTGTTTTAATGATAATTGGATCTCCTTCCCTCTCCCCGACGTTCTGAGTTATTTCACCGTATATTAAATCATCAAAACGTTCTACACCTGGAGATAACTGCAAAATGATGGACGTTTAAATTTTCATTCAATCACGATATATATCGTACATTACTTTCGTATACCTTGAACCTAATACAAAAAGGAACTCCCTTATTCAATTTCATTTTCACTTCGTCAGCATTTAAATGTCTACATCTATTATCATACTTAGGCACTTGTCCAGATTTTAGTGCTGCCTTTCTCACTAATTCTAGCCTGTGCTCCGTGCAGAAGCAGTAATAAGCAGACTGATTCTCTATAAGCTTTTCCACTTGTTCCCTGTAATTCAAGATCTCCTTTGTTTAAATGATATCAACTTTCAAACTGTACGAGTCAGTTACTATAATAATTATCTGAAGTTCGATTTAAAAACAGAACATATACTTGTATAAATCGAGTCGTTTAGATTGTACGTAGGGGCCAACAGGCCCATTTCTTATTGGATCCTCGTCGGCTATGATTCCAGACCATAGCAAGTCGTTTTGGATCTTTTCCATTGCTCCTGGTACACATCTGGTTTGATCAGTATCTTCGATTCGCAGAACGAATGCACCATCATTAGCACGTGCAAATAAATAATTATACAACGCGGTACGCAAACTACCTACGTGTAACAAACCTGAAATCATATGATATCTCCTTAATTTATAGATATATATATATAAAAAGAAATAAATGAACGTGTTACATACCAGTTGGACTGGGTGCAAATCTGACTCTCACTTGTACCTTCTTAAAGAATCGTTTCTGTACAAATTGGACGTTTACAACACGTAAAATGTTATGCTTCATCGTATCACAAATTGAATTAAAGTTTTATTTGAAGTTTCATTGAATCTCGTCAAGTATAAAAATATATTCTATCTTATATCGTATGACGAAACTTCCAGTTTATGTAAAACTGTACTTATATATAGCGTCGACGTGTCTTTATTAGATTAAATTTTTAATTGCGGTCCTTTTAAGGTGAATAAAAATACATTACCGAGATCAGATAATTCATTTATACTTATGCTTTCCATTCCTACGATTATACGACACATGTTATTAGAATACTATCGAATCTAGTAAAAAGTAAAAATAGATATTAGAGATGGCGTTCAAAATCACTAACCGTGATTTTTCTACTGATGGCTTGAACTGCTACCAGAGATGAAGAGGAAGATTGCTCATTTCTTTGTTCGAAAGTGGACACTAGTTTTTTATTTCTCATTATTTATGTATTTTTTTGTAACATAATTTCTCAATATTTGAAACTCATTTAAATTTTACCGCCAAGAGACGCACTTCCGCTTTCGAAACAATATGGCTGCTCATTTGCCGATTACGAGATTTTAAGAATAAGCAACGACTCTGAATACCGGCCTTGATTTTATAAGTTTTATACTTCATGCATGAAAAAGAAGTGAGAGACGCGGAAAAGGAGAAAAACCATTGCACAACTTTCCCG
The DNA here is from genome assembly GCF_001652005.2 of Ceratina calcarata. Classification (NCBI taxonomy): domain Eukaryota; kingdom Metazoa; phylum Arthropoda; class Insecta; order Hymenoptera; family Apidae; genus Ceratina; species Ceratina calcarata. The sequence goes on along the minus strand of NW_017162322.1, from coordinate 3,192,540 downwards.
TTTCTTTCACTTCTTTTTCAAGCATGAAGTATAAAACTTATAGTATCTGAACATACCATAAATGTGTACATTGAACGCGGAACGGTGGGACATACCAGGGTTGCCAGAAAAGTGTATCTCATACCCCCTCCAGCAGCAACTTGCCTCGATTCCCCTCTCGCGATATTCAGCAGAGAGGAACGTCACGCTGTTTCTACTATGGTATTGCGAGAGGGGAATCGAGCCAACTTGCTAGTGGAGGGGGTATGGGTTACAATGGGATACATTTTTCTGGCAGCCCTGGGATGCACTTAAGTGCTAAGTGCCAAGTGCGAGAAACGACTATAAATACTGTGCTGAAATTGCCAGTAAGAAATGAAACGCACGTGGCGAAATATTCTAAATCGTGATTAAAAATTGTTTTGAGCTATTTGTACTTGGAGCGTCATTCCGGTCGCCAGGACCGTGCGCGCGGAGAAAATTCGTCAACTTTTACGTTCTACGATACTGGTATGGTATAGTAACGGTGGTGTTAACAGATGATTGGTCTGTTTTAGTTACCGATAGCGTTGAAAGGATGCATTTCAGTCGCAGGCCAAGCGCCGCAAGTTCCGCGCGGGGCGGGTGTTGTCATTGTATTTTCACGTGAAGAAAAGTGAATTTTCGCAGGATATTCGGGAACGAATTTGCGTGAAAATGCCGCCGAAAAAGCGGGAGAGAGAAGTAGACGGGCAGAGAGGTCCGCGGCTAGATCATATACAAGCAGACCACGAGCTGTTCCTGCAGGCCTTCGAAAGTAAGTCCTTTCAGACACCACATTTACTTTCCCATGCGTCCCACGGCTCCGGGACTAATTAGCATTGAATAACGGACCGAGCGAACAATCGGTGTTTGGACGGTTTTATACATTTATGTTCGTTTTTTCCGAGTGATCGCACATAACCCCACTCATTGAGAACGTACTGAGCGCCGAATCGCGCGTCGGTACACCCTCGTTCCCTCCTTTACTTCAGCTTGCGGACACCTGTCATTCTTTGACCGCGTTCAAAGAATCTTAGATGTAATGAAATTGATGCCAAGTTACTACGTTTAATTGCAGACAAGCATTCATATACGTACTTATCGCAGTAACTTCGAAACTTATAATATTAATATTATCCCACAATGTATTTTTATAATTCATGATCAATAAGTATTATTTGTTTCAATGAGTCCAGTTTATAAAATTTAGTTCTGTTTAGTCTCAATTAAGATCATGAAGGAAATCCGAATTCTGCGAAACAACGATGAGTTCAGCCTGGCGAAAGTTTGTTTTTACTTTATAAAAATGATTTCACACACATTTGATACGGATATTTTACAATTAATCTTTCTTATAAAATATGATGTTTCTTTCGGATTGAATTGAAATAAAATGGGATCAGAGAGGTTTAACCTGCGTTGAACGTAACAAGGATAAAAATCCGCAGGCTTCTCGTATTCGGACGAGAAAAACCTTATCATCACTTCCCATTTGAAATTCAGGAAGAATCAGTCTGGCAATTTGTCGTTCTTCTTTATAGACCTACAGAGAGAGTAGTTTACTTTCGAGATAAAATTTAAGCCGTTTGCCATCTAGCGATACTGAACTCAATTACTTCTTTCTTTCGTAATAATTGTTCTTTTTTTTTTAAATTAAATAAAGGGACACATCTTGCAATACCTTTTTGTTACTCTCGAATTAAATTCCGGATTTTCTTTTTCAGAACCAACTCAGATATACCGATTTCTACGCACAAGGAACCAAATATCAGTGAGTAGAATTATAATAAACCAGATACATGCTTTTTATTTTATTTTAATCGTTAATTATTTATACTTATATTATATTTAACTTATTCCTCAAAGTGTTAACTGAGTACTCTGATATTTAATGATATTGAAAAAGAATATGTTTATTAGATGAAATCGAAACAAGTACCTGCATGTAAGTGCATCTGGTACAATGTTTTTTCTTGTATCAACGATTTGGTGAACTTTTGTTTTCGATTTTTATGAATAAATAAATTCTAATCTCCGCTAGAGTGTTTGTGAATATTTCTGCGTTGTAATAAAAATTTGTATTCAGATCTTTTACACTTTAGTTTGATCATATTGAGCGGTAGGTATACAATTCTATTATAAAATTGTTGTTTATAATTCAAGTGAAAATGTACTATTTATTTATATTTGTTTGGAAATTAAGGGGGACGAGATTGTACATTTTATGCAATTTCTTTTTAGCCAATATTTCTGTATAGAAATTTAACTTACATGAGGCAGCGTATGTCCAGAAGCCATAAATCGAGACGAGGCTTCAAAATCGACGCGATATTAGAAAAACTAATGTCGAAGAATAATCAAGAACAGAATCTCGCTATTCGCGGATACATGACACTCACTTTTCTAGGTTTTTATGATAAGAAAGGTAAGTACGTTCGGAAGTACTGTATTCCATCGAGCATACGTTTCATTGACGATTCATTACAGTTGAAGCACCTCATGATCCCGTGAAAGTGGAAACGTTATTATTAAAAATATGTCACAAGAAACGGAAAGACGTCAGTTCGCCCATTATGCAGGCAAGCGTAACTGTTTTAATTAAATGATCGACTAACGTGCACGAATCTCAGAAGAATAATAAGTAAATGTTATTACAGGTTTCCGTTGGCACAAGCGAAGTTCCAATCAATCCTTGCGAGAATCAACCGCCTCCGAAAGCACCTACTATATCGATACCTAACGAATCGTTCAGTTTAAATAATGGTCACGTAGCAAAGACTTATATGCTTCTACTTAGAGTGTATTGTACATCCAATACTGGCTGCCTTACGCATAACTGTGATTTAGATGGTACAAGTCTACTCTACGGTTCCAACACATCAAATCATCATGGATCAATTTTTAAAATATATGTACGAGCATGCTTTCATAATCACTTTCTTGCAGAACCAGCTCAAAAGCGTCGTAAGTCGTCTACAGGTTCGATTAAAAACGGAGGGGAAGACATAAAATTGTACGGTTCCGAGCTCATAGTGTACGATAAACATAACCGATGTCTATTGACTGACGGCGATTACGAGTTAGGATTACAAGAAGTACAAACTAATATTCGATCCAGCCCAAAGAAGCACAGCTCTTGGGAATCTGTACCTGATATCAAGGATTGCAGCCCGTTCGAAATATTTAGCAAAGGCCCGACATTAAAATTTAGGCTTAATTGGACGACCGAGCCGAGCAACGGTTTGGTTGATAGACCAGCTCCGATACACCCGATGCCGAGCGTTGACAACAAAGAAAATCGATCCGGAAACGGTAAGTCAGGCTACACTCTCTTTTTGACAAAGATCAAGAGTACTGAACTGTTTCGTCTTCTTTGTTTCAGCTGCTCTGGAACGCTCTTCCACGAATAATAATAATATCAGTAGTAATAACAATAATAATAATAATAACAATAGTAGTAGTAATAACAACAATAATTCTACACTGCCAACACCTAGTCCACTTAATCCATCGAGAATGACGACGACACTTATTGAAAAGACGGACACCACGATGGCCACGCAGCAAATAGTTTATCAGTTCCTGTATAATAATAACAGTCGCCAGCAGACGGAAGCTTGCGAGGATCTGCATTGCCCCTGGTGTTCATTAGACTGCGGAAAACTTTACTCGCTTTTAAAGCACTTAAAATTATGTCACTCGCGATTTACATTTACGTACGTGGTAAGTAGTTATTTTTAAATTCAGGGTGCGGCGATGTTAATGCATAATGATCTAATTCTTTATGCTGAGACGTCTGGGTTTTATTAAAATTCCTAGCCAGTGACTTGCTTCTCTTTACTTTCGAATGAGAAATTAGCTCGTTTGTAGTAACTGTACCGTCGCATTCCGATATCTTATTATGAATGTTTGTTTAGCCAATTCCACAGGGTGCTCGAATAGACGTAGCAATAAACGAGTGTTACGACGGGTCCTACGCCGGTAGCCCTCATGAATTAATCTCGCAGCCGTCGAGCGTCGCGTTCTCGAGGACAGGACCGACGAGGCGTACCAGCGTAACGAATATTTTAGTGTGTCGGCCGAAGAGAACTAAGCCGAGCCTCTCGGAATTTTTAGAACTCGACGAGAATGAATACGAAAGCCAAAGACCGTACATTACAGGCCACAATAGGTACGGCGTTTGATTAAGATTATAATTGTACACTGGACTTGTCGCACACGATGAATCGAACACAACGTTCCAAATTTGCTTCAGGTTGTATCATCACACCGTTACGTGTTTGCCCATATACCCGAAGGAGATGGACAACGACTCCGAGGGTGAGAACGACCCGAAGTGGTTGCAAACGAAGACGATGATGATGATCGACGATTTCACGGATGTGAACGAAGGGGAGAAGGAGCTGATGAAAATGTGGAATTTGCACGTGATGAAACACGGTTACGTGGGAGACTGCCAAATACCGTTGGCTTGCCAAATGTTTTTAGAGACTAAAGGGAAGGAATTGCTCATGAAGAATTTGTACCGTAATTTTGTCTTGCACATGTGCAGTTTGTTCGACTTCGGCCTGATCAGCCCGGTGGTTTTATATCAGACGATCCAGAAGCTACAGGAGATTATGAAGGAGGGCGGCGAGGACAGCGACGTCCGAAAGGTTTTACAGAAATCTCACGAGGCTCAAGTCGAGAAGTGGCTAGCCTCCGGGTGTCACGCGACTGCGGGCGTTAAACTCGAGACTGCGGCCAGTAAGGTGAACTTCAATAAAGAAGGATCAAATTCTAACGCTAGACGAAAAACTACTCTGCCGCTCGGCTCGCCGAACTCGCAGTCCGTGAAGAGCGCGTCCATTCACAACAACGTTACCAAGCACGCCAGCATGATGAACACATCCTCGAACAAGACTGTTAATCATAATAGCTCTATCAACAAGAATGCAGGATCGTTCGCGTCCGTGCAGAACATTACGAGTAAGACTGCTGCTTCCACGGTTTGCGCAACGAACGCGACTAATAGTAAAACTTCCACGGTGGTTTCTATACCGAACGGGACGTCGAGTCAGAACGACATGGGACAGAAACAGGTGAACGATGTGCCGGCAAGGCGTAAGAGTACAAATTCGATAGTTCAAATCACGGAGAACGCGACGCCGTTGCGTCGGAAATCAATGGCGAGCGAGAACGCGACTATCGAATATCACAGAAGGAAACTGGTATTAGACTCGGTACCAAATAACGGTAATAGTAACCAAAAACCAGCCCAAAACGGAAGTAGCTATTAGTAACCGTTATACACGCATATATACAATACGTTGCTGTGCTAATGTGTACGTTTTTGTACAGTATTTGTTGCAAATGATATAACTCCGGTTAGGATGATCGGCATTAACTATAGCTGATAACTGATAATCATTGCTCTAGCCACTAGATCAATTTTTCTATATAAATTTGAAAGTTTTGACGGTCGAAGCAAAATGACAAATTTTCGAATAGTTCGAGTGATAGCCCTAAATGAAATTTGATAATACGAACAGATAAATTATTTTGACTATGCGAAAGCCAAAAATCTTTATTTCTTCAGATATGAAAAGAAAAAGAGACAAGGAAATATAATGCACGCGTTCTTTCTTGGTCTAGTCAATGATACTAATTTGTACATTTTCGATAATCTGAAAATTGATTTGCTTAGTAGTATAATGAGAATCGTATTGCCTCGTATACTTATAATTTACACGATTTGCTAATTGTAATATTTTAATAGCAGAGGACTGAGAAGGGAAATTAGGGAATGTACGTCAGGTTTATGAGTGACTACGATTCGTGAACGAAGTCGAAGTAGTAGCTGGACGAAACCTTGTACGATTCGCGGACAGGGACGATATTCTTTTACACGATAGGAAAAGTCGTATCATCTGTGTAACATTGATTTGAGACCGAACTGGAAAAGTTAGTACATAATCTATTAAAAGATGGGACCTTCATACAAATTACTTCGTGTGAACTCAATTTAATAAACCGAGGCTGTAAGTTATAAGTTTTACCCCCCTGAAGAAAAAAAAATAAGGAATAAGCTGTTATAAAAAAAGTGCCTTTATGAAAGCGAGAGTATCTGGATCAATGAGGGTGACTGTCGCCATTAAGTGTGGCATTAAAGTTCTGCGTGGAGTACTTGTACTCGGATATCTGTCGATTGTACGTCGTTTTCTCTTCCTTTTTTCTAGCAACGGTTTTTGTTAATTGTCGTTCTATCAGATAAAATTTATAGATAAGAAGAATCGAATGCAGAGTAAGAACTTTAATACGTTACGATGAATTTATTCTGTGTGTATTATACAGAAATTTTACTGCCGATTATCGTTCGAAGAAACATTTTACATTCCCGTACGTGGTACGCGATTACAATGTAATTAAGTAACGAAGTGTCTCGTTTCAATTTTCTAGCGACGTTCCGATTTCTAGGAAATCAATTATCTTCGAACGAGTTTTATCACTGTCCATTTAATATATTATTACTTGCGCTAGGTTGTAAATACATATAATAAACGATAGAACCATGAGAATTCTTGAGAAGTGTTCATTACTCTTACTTGAAATTATACGAATTACTTTTTGTTAATTCTCTAGGCTAATGATATATCACTTGACCAGCGGTTCTTCTTTTAAACTGCCGGCAATTGTACCATGTATGTACATATATACACAGGGCACACTATTATGTACCAATTAATTTGTAAATACAAATTAATTTACACGTAATAGCGTATGTGTTGAAATTATTGTAGATCTTAAAAGGGAACAGACCTCGAGTTATCATACTGCAAAGGCATGTCTCGTCGAGGAACGATTTTCGTTTCTTAATCAATTACATTGTTCGGTTAATTTATTTCGTATCTTCATAAGGATCATGTGTTTCACTCTGTTGTAGTTGAAATACCGGGGAAAATCAATTTTTACGTATTCGACGTCCCAGTTCAATTGCTCTCTTTCAATGCGCCTTAGAAAGTCTTCGAACATCGGGGCAACCGTTTCCATGTCAGCTGTGGTAAAGACAAATCTCTTTTCCAGAGCTATATAAACTACTTTCGGTGTTTCCGAGTTTAAAAGTTTCGCTAACGTTTGGACGAACCCTGTTGTTATAGTTTCATCGTAAATGACTGCAAGTATACAAAACAAAATTAGATACACTAATTTTATTCTGTGAAATTCAGAACTCACCGTCAGCAGCTAAAATGACAGTAGCCTGATGTAAGTTTTGTTTCGTAAATGTCGGCCAGTCCAAGTTTAAAAAATCTAGTTCGTTAGTACAGATCTTAGACTTAATGTACGACTTGTTCCTTTCAATATTTCTGCGTATCAATTTCAATATTCCTTTCACGTTGATATCTTCAAAGCGAGAAACGTGTTTACAAATTATACATCTAACATATTAAAATCAATGATACGGTCAACCATTAATCCTGTTACCTGTGCAAATTACTTCTTTTGCCAAGAAGCTAGCGACTATGCTAGTTAAACCAACTCCTGCGCCTAATTCTAAGACGATTTTGTCCCTGAACAGGTCAGGATTGGATAAAATGTAATCAGCTAACAATAAGGCACCTCGCCACACTTGTAATCCAACATGCTGCAACTCAGTAGACGTTCGATGCTCTAAAGACATTGATGTACGTTTTCCCCTTGTATCAAGTAGCTTATTTTATATTTAATCAATCTTTACCTATTAGCAATTTCCCTTCTTGCTGCCTATCTATGTCTATATCATCATCTTTATCACGATTTATTACAATACCATTAGGATTGTTTTGTTTAATCATATAGGAGGGATACTTAAAAACAAAGCTTGATATTGTGTCTGAAAATGATTACACTTATTGATACGTCGTTAATAAGAATATAAAACGCTACTAAAACTTACTACTATTTCGATCTTCTGACAAATTTTCATTCTCCGTGAATATTTCTGACGTTACTGTATACCGTGTCATGTTGGATAACGAACATTCATGACGGTGAGAAAATATTAATAACTCGATTTAAATCAGTACTCGTAATTAGACGCATATTTACAGATGTACTTAGAAAACCATGATACGATGAAACGTTCAATTGAAACTTTTTATACTTAATCGGAAGAATTAAGTTGATATACGAATGCTCTGATTTCCACACGGTTAAACTGTTACCGTTAATTCAGCCGGTCATATTTTAACTGACCTTATGTAATGTCATATTAGATCTATATATTTTTCAATCTTCCAAATAAACGTCACCTTCAACTTTTTAATATACAATACTTAATAAGTTACAGAAATAATTTGCTGTTCATGTTTATAAAACATTTAATTATCATCATGTCTCTAAATTAGATTTTGTAAAGAATATCCACGTTTTGCTGTTTTCCCTGACAGCAGGAAATAGAAAACATTGCGTTGCCTTACGAGGAGGATATTTTGAATTAAAATTATAGGTACGTAACAGTGACGTAATACAAGAAGAAAAATCGATGAACGTTCTGAGATTCAACTTTGAAAATGAAACCACTGGTTTCTCCTACAGTGGTAAAAAAAAAGAAAATAGATTTTATACATGTATTAATGGATAATTTTTCTTATACGCAGCCTTTATTAAATGCAGGTAATAAAGGAAATATTCTAATTGGAGGTGATGATTAACGTAAGGTTAAATTTCACGAAAGCACGGATAATTATCTGTATCGCGAAATGATAAAATAGTGTGTATCGGCGAAAAATAAAATGATCTTGTAACCCCTGTATACATGGTAATCTAGTAATCTCGCGTGATCTCGTGGAGTTTTACAGTCCTGCCAGATTCTTGGATTCTGGCATCACCCAATCAACGGCTCCCACGATGGACGGTGGATGCCACGCATTAAACCACGATCTACCGTCTGTATAGTTTCTTCCTGTATCATTGTATTTGATCACTTCGTTTGTGCCAGTTTGTGCTCGCTCTCCTTCAACTTCAACGAACGAACGGTGCTGACCGTGCTGACGACGGTGTCTCGCTATTGTAACAGTAGAATCACAGTTTTCTTCTGTTTCCTCTACAATAGGTTTTTTTCTTTAAATAAGTACGTGCTGTGATATCTCGTCTAACGAGGAGTAACATCGCGACCGTTCGAAAATGAAGTTTCCTACGCTAATTTTAGCGTTTATTTGTTTATTCGCATCGACTTTCGCGAAAATTGAAACCGAGGACTCGGTTTTAGTTCTGACGAAAGATAACATCGAGGAAGCTATCAAAAGTAACGACTATCTCCTCGTCGAATTTTGTAAGTAAACTGCAGCTTAGTTTTAGACAGATTTCTGTCGGCTGTTAAAGGATAACGTGATCTTGGGATCGGTCAAGCTGTTTTTGTACTATGCGCACATGTAAGATGCTTCTGAAGCTGATCCAGATGCTTACACGTCATCATTTAGATGCCGGTCTTTAATAAAAATTATACCTACTTGTTAACGTTATTTTCGTCTGATCTCCCGTGATGTATAAATAAGTTGAAAAGACTAAATATTTATTACGCTTGTTTCACGTAAGATTCATAATATCTCCGAACGTGTCTAAGTCTCATGGTACGACGATCATCTATGGGGATAATATTGCTGAAAGTCATTTTAATCATATTCTGTATTAAAATTCAGATGCACCATGGTGTGGCCATTGCAAGGCGTTAGCTCCCGAGTATGCTAAGGCAGCAAAGAAATTAGAGGAGACCGGATCCCCTATAAAATTAGCTAAAGTCGATGCGATCGTTGAAACGAAATTGGCAGAGGAGCATGGAGTACGTGGCTATCCTACCCTCAAGTTTTACCGTAAGGGATCTGTTATCGACTACGGTGGTGGTCGTCAAGCAGATGACATCATCAAGTGGGTAACGAAGAAGACTGGTCCAGCTGCTAAAGATTTGCCAACAGTTAAGGAGGCTAAAGACTTTATCGAAGCGCATGATGTGGCCACTATTGGATTCTTTAAGGTATCATTATATTGTCTCTTTTTTTAAAACGCATGTATCTAAGATATCTCTTTGATTACATCGATTAGGATGTGGAATCTCTTGATGTAAAAGCATTCTTGGAAGTTGCTGCTACTGTAGACGATCATGCATTTGGTATAAGCAGCAACGAAGAAGTTTTCAGTGAATACGGAGTAGAGGATGGTAAAATTGTTTTGTTTAAGAAGGTACATAATGTTTTGTTTATCTCATAAAATCGTAAATGTATTTAAACGATGTAACATGTTTCATCCAATTCGTTTTAGTTCGACGAGGGCAAGGTCGAATTTAAGGATGATATCGATATTCTGAAATTACAAAACTTTATCGCTGTATATTCACTGCCATTAGTTGTTGAGTTTAATCAAGACACTGCACAAAAGATATTCAATGGCAATATCAAGAGCCACCTTCTTGTCTTCCTTAGCAAAGAATCTGGCGATTTCGACGAGTACGTGGAAAGGCTTAAAGAACCGGCGAAGAAATTCCGTGGAGAGGTACAACAAATCAAATAGATGAAACAATGTCAAAATAGGAAGTGTCATGATTATAAAAGACACTCTGTTTTATTACATAGGTTTTGTTCGTGACGATTAGTGCCGACGAGTCCGACTATGACCGTATCTTCGAATTCTTTGGTATGAAGAAGAGCGAGGTACCTGCTATGCGTATCATTAAACTCGAACAGGACATGGCCAAATACAAACCGGACAAACCGGAAATAACCAGTGAAAACGTTTTGGAATTTGTAACTGCGTTCGTCGAGGGAAAAACGAAGAAACACTTGCTTACGCAAGATTTGCCCGAGGACTGGGACAAGAATCCTGTCAAAGTCCTCGTTAGTACTAACTTCAATGAAGTTGCATTCGATAAGACGAAGAACGTTTTAGTTGAATTTTACGCTCCGTGGTGCGGACATTGTCAGCAGCTGATTCCTGTTTATGAAGCAGTATGTTTCAGCAGTATATTTCAATTAAGGCTGGGATAATTATCCGGATTATCCTATGTGATCCACTTTATTTCTTGAATATTCGAATAACTGCTGACTACGGATATTCGGACGATCCCAGCCCTACTACTAATCTTCCAACAATATTTAATCAGAATGCTTTTAACAATATAACGCGTTTTCAGCTTGGCGAGAAATATAAAGATAGCGAAGATTTAGTGATAGCCAAGATGGATGCCACCGCGAACGAAGTGGAGAGTGTGAAGATCATTAATTACCCAACGATTATCCTTTTCAAAAAAGAGTCTAACGATGTAAGGATTTGACGAGTAGAAAACATTCTGATACAACGTACATTATAGAAACTTGTTCTAAACGTTAGAAATTCTTGAAATTTTAGCGCGTGGAATACAACGGGGAGAGGACGCTCGAAGGACTTTCAAAGTTCATCGAATCCGATGGTGTCTACGGGCAAGCTGCAGAAGAAGTTCGTAAAAACGCTTCGATTTAATATCAGTTAAATGTGTCGCGGTTATATAATATGGCATCCTTTTTTACAGGCTCAAGAAGAGGATGAAGATGATGATGTGCCAAGGAAAGATGAATTATAAGAATAACGTACATCGTGTCACAAAGGAACATATTTAATAATTTCTCATAATTACTGTTCACAAAGTTTTAAAGAATATTAATTTATAGCAGAGCTATTAAGTAATCGCTCATCTTTTTTTATCTTAGCATTTTCAAGCTTAAGTTTACGAATAAACTTTTTCATACTATACGATTAACTTTAGGATTCCTTTGCAGTTTTTACACAACCATCGTTTACATAAACGTATAAGCACACACAAGTTATTCTGTGTACGTACATGTAAACGTGTAGACGTGCTACGATTGGCATAATTCAGTCTAGAACGTACAGTTCGTCCGGCTGAATGTATCTGATGTGATGAGAATTGCACACGGGAATAAAGCAATTTATTTTATATATGTGTTAGACTTAAAAGCTATTTTACATGGATCATATCAGATGTACGAAAATTATCTATATGTACATCAGAACAAACCAAACGATCGCGACACCGTACGTGTCGCTGTCATTGTCTTCTATCTTCATTTCTTTTATACATCACTTACTATTCTGAACATTTTAACGTTTAGATACATAATACATTCTATCTTGTGGTGTTGATGTACGATGATGTAAACATGTGAAAAATCAGTAAGCTAAGGTTTCGGCAAAAAGGAGGTCGTGTTTTATTTTTATAAAAATAAGAAACTTTGTTTTTATGTATACATACATACGCGGGTCACACATTTAAAAATTACCATCTAGCAACAACGTAATACAGTGTAATTATACTCGAAAGCATAATTTTTTCTATCGAGATCTGCAATTGACAAACACATTTCCATTTACAGCATTTAGACAATTCTACTAATTAGTTTTACAAGCATTTAATAATTAGATATCGTTTCAATGTTTTTATCATTGAGTTTAATTAAGTGAAAGTTTTATAAGAGGAATATATGTTAATATATAGATATATACATATAAATGTAATATATACTATATAATATACTTATTCTCTTGAACGAATCCAGTAAATAGTAATATCTATTTTCCTTATTAAATGAGAGAGAGCTAGTATATGTATGTACAAAAGAAGAAATCCTGAAATATACCATGTGAATGTATATATCAAACTGTGTACGAGAGGCACTGTTAACACTTTGAGTAATTCTTTCAAATATTTATTGCCTTACAATTATCTTTAATTTACCGATTTTCATGATTATTTACCAGAAACAGGAAGATCCGGTCGTGCAAATGGACGGACCGTTCGATCTCTTAAAACTATTGGAGTTTTTACATCGAACGCTAGTATTCACGGAGGAAGTGAAGGATGCATTGAAATTGGATTGTGACGAAGCAGATTATTGTTTGAAATCATGGTCTGCTGAAGCCTGTCCTCAGGAGGAGATTGCTAAAGATATTTCTTGCACTTGTCCCAAAGTAAGATTAACAAATAATATACGTCTAATACAATTGTATGAAACGAAGTCATTTTAATCTTTACGTCTATATGGAAGCGTGAGAACGAAGCTGAGGAAATAGCTACGGGTATTAGTAGAGCGTTGTTACAAACGCAGCAGTTACGTGAGAAATTGTCTCTTAATGTAAAGGGACGGAATTACAAATGTTTGAGCATGTACGAAAGCTCCAAGGAAACTGGTAACTGGCTTTATTCTATTCGAAGGAACAGTGTAACACCTTCGTTAATTATTTACGTATCTTCAGATAATAAAAAACAGACGGATAAGAAGAGCGCGAACAATAGCAATATATATTCTAAAAAAGGTTTAACTGAAGCAACAGCAAGTGCTGATAAAAAGATTGATAATAAAATAGTTAATAAGAATGCAAATAAGAAGTCGAATGATGATGACAAGAAGTTAATTGTACGTCCAGCAAAATTAGGAACTAAAAATTTTCTTGCAATAAATAAAAAGAATATAAAAAATATGGTACAAGCCAAACAGTTGGAGAATGCTAAATCTAATAGTTCAGTGGTACAGGTAATTTTATTATCCCTTGATTTATAATCAATTTCAAGCGAGAGAATAGTTTTAATTATTTTATATGTTAATTTTGTACAGTCGAAATTTGTTAAATTTGGTGAGAGGCACTCGGTGGCATCAATCAGTGAATTGAAAGAGCTGATACAAAAGGTATCAATAAATAACAGTACGAATTCTAATGAACACTGTGCCAATTGTCCACTGCACGGAGATACAAGTTCGCGACATAATAAGCGAAGTTCAACGAACGTGACCATCGTAGAGAGTTTCAATTTGACCGATATTCCGCACGAAATAATAAAGTCCTTAAAGATTTATCATACATATTTGAATATTGAACATTCAGAGAAAACATGTAACGAGAAACGGCAAAAAATGTTAAACAAATTCCTAACAGAACTTGATAAAACGGTTGGTAACAATATACAATTAAATAATCTGCATGAATATACGCATACATATGTTACAGGGCGGTGTCGTAAAAAAGAAATTATCACACGAGAATCGTATCATAGCTCCGTTAAATAATTTCATGTCTCTGTTCCAAACTACTTTTTCTGAGAACTTCGAACAATCGGAGTTAGTTAACGTCAAAGCGAAACATGCAGAATTCTGTACGTCATGGAAAATGTATGAAACGAACAAATTCGATACGAACATTTTTGAAAACGCGTTGAGCGCACCGGATATTATCTCTAATACAATGGGATGCATGTCGAACGGAATTTGGAATTCTTCCTTTGCTAAAAGTGTCGAAGGTACGATCTTTGTACTATCTTTGCTGCGTCAAATGTTCTATTTTCTATACTTTTAGGCATGTTAAAAGTTTACTGTATGAGATACACGAATAAGAATCAATTACTATCATTTTTTGGTGTAATGCAACAGCTGCAACAGATACGGTACCATGAAGATCTAATAAAGATCATCGAATCGGACGTGTTTCCTGCTTTTAAGAATGGCTTTGATCCTATGCGATTGGAATACGCGAAAATATATAAAATGATTTCTATTCTATATCAGGGTTTAAATCCGAGAATTCCGGTATTAGTAAGAACCGATAAATAAATATTTTTTTGATTATATACATTCCTCATTGCTATGACAATGATACATAGATTTATCATCCTCGTTACTACGGCAACTAAGACAACTCGAGTGCACAGTTGATATTCGAAATGCACTGTGCATGCTTCCAGTGTAATGTCTCATGTATCCTCTTATGTCAATAAAAGCTATTCTAAAAGATTTACTCTATTTCGATATTTAAAACTGTTAAGGATTATCATTAACTAACACTAAACATTAAATATAAAAAGTTTTTAACATGAAGAACATCAACATGCAATACGCTTACACAAAGAAGCGGCTAGAGTTTGGGAGGCGATGTAATTTTACTGACTATCAAAAGATGGATGTTGACATTAAACCCCACGTAGGATACATGAATAATTATATACACATAAATCCTGTGACCCAGGGTACCCAGTGTGGCAAGATATACTCTGTTCACGAGGTACGAAGTACTTGCAACTAAATATCATTGTTCCCATTAATTATTAATTGATGTCGTTAGATAAACACGAATACTGCTACGTTCAAAGATAGCGGGATGTACCACGCGGAAGGTGGATGGCCGAAAGATTTAAACCCAAAAGACACGGAGCAGACAGTGAGATACAAGCGTAAAATAGAGAAAGACGAGCTGTATATTCATACGATGCTTCAATTGTTACCAGTAATTGTTTCTGTACCTGTCTTCTTATTCATGTACAAAACTCGATTATAAGAATGATATTATTCCTAGCCAATGGAGCAATGCATACTGCAGAATAATGCTTGCAACATCTACGAACAATACTTTAGCGATATGGAACCGATCTCTTTAATACAGCGAGTGTATTCGCGTACAGTGAATGTGTATCGCGACGTCTTGCCCATAAAAAGACAAATAACTCATCTCTCTTGGTCCCCGGATCAAGGAAACCGTTTCGCAGCTAGTTATTGTAATACCGATTTTAGAATAGCGATAAACGATAATCCGCAGTCTTATATTTGGGACGTAGGTAAGATTAAAAATTCTCATTCTCATTATATACATACGCATATACTGTAGTAAGTTGATGTTTGAAATTGATAGAAAATCCAAATAAGCCCTGTTCAATCCTGAAACCGTTTTGTCCTATTTTAACGTTGGAGTACAATCCCAAGGACAGCAATATACTGATTAGTGGATTGCAGACTGGTCAAGTGGCTTGCTGGGATATTCGGAAAGGGTCTGAGCCAGTCGAGATAAGTTTAATCGAAGCTAGTCACAGGGATCTATGTAACGAAGTCCTATGGATAAATTCGAAGACTGGTACCGAATTTTTCAGTGCTTCCAAAGACGGCCAGGTATGAAGAATAGAAAAAACCCGCAGTTGAGTTATTACGTCGGCATAATTACAGATAATGTGGTGGGATATCAGGAAATTACAGTCACCTACAGAGACGTTAGTAATAGACCTCTGTAAGCCCGATAATCAAGATATTAATAACGCGGTCGGGATCTCAGCGTTGCAATTTGAGCCATCCATGGGCACGCGTTTCATGTGCGGACTGGAAAATGGTAATAGAAATATCTAACTGCATCAAATATTCTTCGTTCGTGCATTCATAGTTCTGCTCGTTCTCAGGTATAGTAATATCGGGAAATCGCAAAGGGAAGACTCCGAGCGAGAAGATCGCGACCAGATTTCGAGCACAGTACGGGCCTGTGATAAGTTTGGAGAGAAACCCGACGTTCGTTAAGAACTTTTTGACGGTCGGGGATTGGACAACGAGGATCTGGTCTGAGGATTGCAAAGAGTCTTGCATCGCTTGGACACCGTAAATGTCTTTTAGAAATGATGATCCTTTAACATGTACATTCATAATTCTTTTCAGTGGTCATAGAGATTTCTTAATCGGAGGTGCATGGAGCGTAACGCGATTTTCAGTATTTTTCCTGATAAAGATGGACGGAACGCTGGATGTTTGGGATTTGTTGATACAACAAGATTCGCCAGTACTTAGCGTAAAAGTATGTTTGAACGATGTAATGAAGTAAAACATGTGTGTGTATCATGTACATCTCATGATGGATATTAGGTTTGCGACGAAGTTCTGACGCATATAAAACCGCACGAGCAAGGACAATTAGCGGCGATTGCTAATAAAAAGGGAACAACATTTTTAATCGAATTCTCGGAAGCGTTAACGACTAATCAGAAAAATGACAAGCTGTTATTTACAGCGGTAAGTTCTGTTAACATTGTAGTAATTATGATTATGTATATTATTAGCTTCTTGACAGAGAAACGCGCAGAGAGAAGGTGATAGAAGCGAAAAATAGAGAACAGAGGTTGAAAATGAAATCTCTTAAGAACAATAATATCGAAATTGAATGTCAATCGAAAGTTGACGAAAAGGATTCGAAGTCTCTCAATCCAAATGTTAATGACAATGCGATATTAATGCACTGTGAAGAAGAATACGAAAATGCCATAAAAGCAGTAAGTATATATATAGAAAATGATTCTGAAACATACAGAAACCGAATAAACCATTTTCTCAATTGTACGCGTTATCAGGAACTAGCAAAAGAAGAGGTGACGAGTAATGGAACGATAGAATAATAAAATGAACATTTAAACAGGACTTTAATCAACCTTTTCCTGTCCCGTTTTCTTTCGGTCGAAATTCTACAGCGAGATTCACAATTCTTATAATAATCGAAACGGAGACAAATGATAGAATTACAGTATTCGTATGATGATTACTGAATCTCGGTAGTTTAAATAAAAATTCAGGTTGCTTCGTATCGATTAATGAACAAACTATACCGAAACGATATGTTAGCTGAAACTGTTTTCCGATAAATTCGAACACCTGCAGGTATCAAGCCAAACATGTCTCGTACTAATTATACACTTATATGTACTTTATAATAATTAATATATGGGAGTGAACGTATAAAGAGTCTCTAATAACTCGCTCGACTAATCAAGAGCAGTGAACGAGTATCGGTGGAACTTAACAACAAGCAAGAGAATCATAACCTAAAGGAAACCATTAGGAAGATGCTAAGAGAAAACGAAATGCGATGCAATAAGTAGTGTTCATATGTAAGATTGACGAAATCGACGTTTCACTGAATTCCTTTTTGTTACTGCACAATTCGATTTAACAATAATTTATGCAGAGTTTGAGCAAACTTAAATAAAATGCTTTACTTCTAAAGATGTATATTTCATTTGCTATACCTACACTACGTTTTTCTATTAAATCCGCTTACTATACAATGCAATAATAAAGGACGCATTAAATCAATCACGCACCTTTTTCTTTGTGAAAGAATACACGTTTTCATATTAAACTCAAACTCGCAATGAAGAAACTGCGATCGTCGCAGAATTCCGGTTGGACTTACGATCCGATCGAGGGTAAAACGGAATCGCGAGGGATGCTATCGATGAGAAAAAAGAACAATCAAAACGAAACGAATCTACGATTAATTGGGAAGAAAAGCAGTGGCCACGAAGCGAATTTTCAGAATAGTGACAGCGATCATTATTCTGAAAACTCGATTTCTATTAGCAACACAAATGACAATGAGAAACTGAAATCAATTGGCGGCAAACGTTCAACGGATTTGTCGAACACTGCATCGAAATCAATGGACATTGTTGTCGATATTCATCAAAAGCCACTTGATATTAAAGAGAAAACTACCGAGAAGAAACTTCCTAGCTTATCGTCAAAAGAATTTGAAAATCGTAAAGTATTTTCGAAAACGAACACTATCCGACAGAAAAGGGTCGAGAGGCCAAGGCTCTTGTCCATCAAGCAACAGAATTTTCAACAAGAGGATGTGGATTCGTTAGACTTGATAGAGGAATTTAAAGTATCTCCTACAAA
Source organism: Ceratina calcarata (assembly GCF_001652005.2). NCBI lineage: Eukaryota > Metazoa > Arthropoda > Insecta > Hymenoptera > Apidae > Ceratina > Ceratina calcarata. The sequence continues at coordinate 3,174,064 of NW_017162322.1, read as the reverse complement.
TACTGTTAAGAGGATAGAAACATCGAGAAACAATAAGACAATGAAGAACAGCGATCAGTCCTCTGTGGAGGAAAAGTTGCAGAGTAGGAGGCAATGGGCTGCGCCGAAGGAACAAGAAAACGACTTAAAGAAACCGGCACGAAAGCGTTGGTCAAAAGACACGACTGTTATTCGGTTGCCAGAGGCGAGGAGCAATTCTTGGACCGTCGCGTCACCGAGAAGCCCGGTTATTAAAGATCTGGAACAGTCGTCATCGAAACAGGACACGTACGCTTTCGATAACGCGGCCTTCGATTCGGAGAACGAAGAGATTATGAGGATCGAAACCGATCACAACCGAAAGGACACGAGAATCGAGATGAAGGAGATCGGCCACGAGACTTCACAGGTAGAGCTTTTGAATTTTGTTAGCTCTCAAGACTCGCCTAGCAATGAGACTTTCAAGGAGACGGTGATAACGATCGAGGATTTGAACGAGTCTGCAGATCTCTTTGAGAATCGAGACAGGAACGAAACATCGAATAGAAGATATTCTAACGTCAGTTCTTCCAAAAATCGTGAGTCAATAAATAAAAGAGAAAACATAGTCGAGGAGAATGGAAAGAGTATTTCTGATGATTCGAACACTGTACAAAGTCTCGAAGAGATCACAGCTCGATCCGAATATCATTCTTCCGAAGGATCAATGAACAATGCCGGATCGTTAATAAGTAAAAGAAGCAAAGAGCATAAAAAGTATTCGAAGGGGCGTTCGGTATCTCTAACGGAAGATGAAAGTAATGATTTTGACAAAAGTCACTTGAGCCTCTCCGGTCGATCAGTGATTACCTCGGACGATGACTTCGACGAAAAGAAGTTGAGAAGTTCCAGCGTTAAAACGCAAAGGTCGACATACACAGAGCGTGAACCTGAGACGCGGCAAAAAAAGGAGAAGAGGAGGAAGACTCGTAAGGATCTGACGTCCACGCGTTCTCCGGACTCCGTCAACGATGACGATGACTCTAAAAAGAAAAAGAAGAAAAAGAAAAGTAAAAGAGTGAAATACATTTCTGTAACGATTCATAGAACGGATATGTTGGAGATAGACTATGTGACGAAACATCCTATGGTAAAGATTCACATAGTGAACGCTGAGAATGGGAAGTATTTAAAAAACGAGAGCGGCACGAGCACGCGTTTGCAGCCTATAATAACGGCGAAGTTTGATTTTAAAGAAAACAAGTCTATAATCCCGGTATGGGAGGAAGAACTAGTCTTTGAACATGATTTTGACGATCTCTTGAAGAAGGATAATGAACAAGTAGTGATACTATTTGAAATCGTCGATCTGTTGAGTTTCGCCGAGGCGAGCTTCAATTACGACAAATTTGGCAAGTTTTACTTCCTTTTTTACAAATCCACTAGTTTAGATTGATATCAGCAATTGACGTTGATCTCCGTTTGGCAATAGGTCACGAGGGTTGTTGGTACAAAGTTGCCTGGGCTTTCCTGAAACCAGTGGGAAGAAATAATACTGTACACGTTGATAAGAAAGTCAGATTGCAGTTGTATAAGCCTCGTAGGAATTCGCAGAAATTTGAGAGATTCCATACGTGCGAAGTAAGCAATCGTTGCTTGATTTCAAATGAGATATTATTTCGTTCATATCGTCATTTGCGTTTCATGGTTTTTAATAATTAGGTGTACACGTGGTGGAAATCGAACATCCGGGAAAAGTATCCCAGCAGCTTGTTCGTCACCGTGACGTCCATCGATCCCCCGAAATTAGAACCCGTTTTCTATCGGCAATTATCGTTGCACGAGTTATCGAATACACGTAACGAGATGCAAGGGTCTACCACGCGTGCCTCGGACACGTTAAATTTCCCGAAATGGACAAGATTGGCCGCGCAGTCTTGCAAAGTGCCGAACGAAATCCTCTTCGAGACGGACACCAGCGAGAACGGATGTTTCTACGTCGCTTTCAGCAGCGACGGGAAATACTTGGCATGCAGTCTATCCGAGGAACACGATTACCCAATCGTAGTTTACGAAGTAAATAATATAAGAACTATTTATAAAAGAATTGACACGTCTGCTGCAGACGTTAATACTTTCATTTTTACTAGGTCGAAGCAAAGAAGATTCACGTACGATTTTCAGGACACAAGACTTTTATTTACTCCCTGAACTGGTCCAATAATGACAATTACTTGTTGTCTGTTTCCTCGGATCAAACTGCTCGCATTTGGGACGTACAGAATCAAATTGTGCAACATATAGAAGTAAGGAATTATTTTGATAATGTGCTTCAAACGAAACAGTGAATTGAATTGTTTCATAGATGATGCCCCATCCATCGTACGTCTACTGTGGCAAATTCGATCCTGAGAACGCCTCGATAGTAGCAACCGGATGTTACGATCGGATAGCGCGCATCTGGGTACGCGATAAAAAGTTAAAGAACCGCGATCTCAGTCAAGAATTGGAGGGTCACGAGGGCTACGTGAATTCCATGTACTTTCAAAAGAACAGCAATTTGCTGACAGCGGACAGTGTCGGGGTAATAATAATATGGATGTTGAAAAGAGGCCGTAAGCTATCATCTAGGAAGGAGTGGCACATATCGCGGAAGATAAAAGTAAGAGAAATTGACGGTGTGATAATCAACACGATCGTTTTACATCCCCTGGAATCGAGACTTCTCGTTCACTCGCGGAACAATGGACTGAGTATGCTAGACCTCGCCACCGGGGTGGTGTTACAAAAATATAATGAATTAAACAATCAGAGGTATTCTTCATTTTCTAGTTGTATTCATAACGTTCACACAATTTTTTAATGAATACGTCTGTCACAGAATACAATCAACGGCCTGTATTTCTCCATGCGGCAGCCTGATCCTTTGCGGAGGCGAGGACTCGTCTCTGAACGTGTGGAATTTAGAAACCGGGAGTCTTTTAGCGAAATACACGTTCCATCGGAACTATAGAGCGGTAACATGTGTGGATTATCATCCGTACGATCACGTTCTAGCGTTCTCGACCTTCGGCAGTCCCTCGTCGGTGAGAGTATTAAAATTTAATAAGGATGTCACGGGCGAGGTGGTAGGATTGAAAATAATAACGGACGTCGAGACCACGGTGAACAGCGGCGACATTTCCATGAGGTTTTTAAACACGTCCGCGACTCCTGAAGAAAAATCGCGATCGATCGACAAGAACGACTCCGAGATTCCGAAAGGGAGAAATCTTCAATCTAATCGAAGTCACAATTCTAGTCATCTTAGATCTACTGATAATACGTTTTCGGACGAAGAGAAATACAGTAACGCGAAAATGAAACTGAAACGGTTGAACGAGGCCGGGCAAACGTTGAAAAATCGCAGCGCGAACCGTTTGTATAATATCATAGAGAAGATAGATAGGATTTTGTCGAACACGTCGAGATCGTCCGGAGACATCGAATTAGGAAGGAATCTCGGTTCTCTTCAGGAATCGAGCGAGGGCAAAACCTTGACGAGTTTGAACGAGGGTGTAGGAGAACGGAGATGGAAACCGAGGATTTTCAGTATAGAAGATCAATCGAATTCTTATTTAGAATCGAGTACAACGTGCAGCGATAAACACGAACTTATAGAGTGTCATCCCTTACATGACAGGAAGTCGACTGACCGAAATAGGAAGAAGAGATCGAGGAGTGCGAAACAAATAAGAAACAGTAACGTATCCGTAGATGATTTGCCAAAGACTTTCTCCGACAGTGCTGCAAATTATCAGAAAAACAAAGTATACGACGAAATTACGAACAGTTCGTCGGACGAGAATATCGTGTCTAATTTTATTATTGATAATCGAAAATCGGTCGATCGTAGGCACAACCGTTTCAGGAAGAACACTTCGAATTCATCGGATAGCACCGGTACATATATAATAGAAAAAAAAGAAACGGGGAACGACGGCATTTTGAATAGCACAGAGAACTGTTTGGACGTCGGTGTTAAACATTTCGGGAGCGATAGTTCTGTGCGCAGTAATGCTACTTTTACTTTTGAAAATGAGAGACCTATACCGAAGCCTAGAAGAAAGAGTAAATCTAGTCTGAAGTAAATTTACTCTGAAGCAATGTTATTAACTTATGTATGTTATGTATTAATTTACTTATGAATTTGTATTCTGAAGATACTTCATCATGTGTGTACAGCTTTCCAATAAATGTTTTTTTCAATAAAATGTAATTGACCTTTTATTACCGTTTATAAGCAATCTCATTTGTGCATTTAACGCACGAAGTTAGTTGGGTAATTGATTGTACGTACGTCGAAAATTTTGCACAATGCCGAAGAACGGTTTATCAGGATTTATATTCGGGCGTTGAACGAATTGACGTGCGATACATTTTAAGTAGTATTAATTTCGTTTAAAGCATGGGGTCTTTCTTCGGAGGAATAGCAAAATTCTCTGTGAACATAATTATCTTACCTTTCCTCTACCTAACGTATTTGTACGGCTTGTATATATCGCACTTGATTAATGTAGGACTAGCACTTTACTTGCTTCTGATTTTCAAACTAACTGGTGTGCAGATAAGTATCGAAAACGACGAGACCGATGACGATGATGAGGTACGAATATATTTACTAATCAGAACAATATCGGATTGAATTTTTGCTGTGACATTGTCAACGCACAACCGTCGTTCTGTCAACTTTATAGAATAATGAGAGATCGAAACAATAATCGGTTTACCCCTAATTTCGCTACATATAATTAAAAATTGAATCTCGAGAAATAGAAATGGGCAGTATATTGACAACTTTGGCTAGCATTGGGATCAGTATCGTATTTTATCCTTTCCTATTTCTCTGTTACATCTACATACTTTTCATTATGATCATTTTCAATATCGTACACTCGTTCTATATTTTCCTCATTACGTTGCTTAACGGCTTAGAAGACAGCACATAGCGTATATCGATTAAGATTTATCACGTGAGTTGTTTACATAATTTTCAAATAGAAATACGATTTTCAACTATTTCTCGAATCGACTTGTCGCCTATTTCTATCTCACAAAAATCTATATTATTGAACGTGTTACTTCCAGGATTTTCAAGATGCCCTGTCCAATATCGAAATCGGAGAAACTTCTACTGCTACAGAATCTCAACGAAACTGATACAAATTTCATGCTTTCCCTTATAATTATGTTAATGTGACAAGAAAAATCTTACAAACTGTCCCATATTATATTTGTTCGAAATGTGTAAATAAAAAGCCCTATATTTAAGATCTTCGTTATATCGCGAAAGTGCAGTCAATGTATGCCAGAAATGTCCAACAAGTAGTTGAACAAACGCGTAATAATGTACAAGAACAGTAATTATTATGCAATACTTACGTAAAGTAATAAATCCGTCGTAATTAAGCGTTTACACTTTACTGACACTTTACACCGGTAAGTAACAATTACGTTAGTACAAAAGTGTTCAAAGATATTGAAGAATGGGGAGTCACGTGACCGAATAGGCATACACCGGTCACGTGACCACTCGTGGCTACCGCGCGGAAATTTAAAATTACGCCGCTCTCGACTTTCACCTCCTGAGTTTCACTGTCCCTCTACGCTTGGCGCTATGGTCGAAATTCCTCAAATCTTAGAATACTGGCTACAATCAGTTCTCCGCTGATCGAATGAGAAAACACTACGCATCCTCCGCTCTCCCGCTTTTACACAAAGGAATTAAAGCACGATTGATGATTTGCGTAAGTAAAATCCTTATTCCATTTGTCAACTGGAAATACATCCGATTTTTTATCATTGCTGATTGAAATATTTAATTATTTTCCATATCTTTTACCAAAGTATACACATTTCGCGGTGTATTCAATATATTTTCTCATCTTACAGTTTTGCTTTAAAATTATTTTAACGAACAGTTTCGAGTTCGAACCATCGCTCGATTTTAATGTCTATTAAACTAATTCGTCAATATTATTTGCTGTTAAATCTGCCGTTACAACGCGTTGTTTTCAACTTTAATATTTTTCGCCATTACTTGCGATCCAACGAAGAACGTGTCATTTTAAACATTCACATAAAGAAGGGAATATATATTAGTCCGTACGTACAGATTCCGGTAATGTACGAAACAGAGAGTTTATTGTTAGTGACAGTGTAACTTCCTTTCTACTGTTTTTGTTTTGAATCATTGACTTCTGATTTTTGTTTTAAAATGGTGGGCAATGTGCATGTGCACTTCGAAACAACACATTCCAAACTATTTTAATAGTTTTTACATTACGAGAAATGAACGCTGTTCGAAATGGAAACGTACTCTATGAAATCATAGACAAATGTGTAGACGTATACTTACGCACCATTGCACAGTTTCATAATGGCATTTGACGTACACATGTACAGACATGTTCATGTCAATTAAAAATGCATTTTCAACAAGGATAGATATACAAATAGAATCAATATTAAATTTGAAACGAGAAGCATTAATGTAACTGTATTTCATTCTTGAAATAAATGTATTTAATCGGGTTCAATGTTACTCATTAAATATATTATTGTGCATTTCACAGGTGAATAAAGTGAGCCTTTATTTAGAAAATCGACTAGCGTAAATAGCTAAATTTACTGCGCTCGGAAACAGATGGTTTCGAACGGACCATATGGCTCCACGAAACAACACTTGACGTGCATCTGTACATCTATAAATAGCTAAAATTTGAACTTTCTCCGCGATGATGCACTTAAGAAAACTCTATTATCGCTCGTGGACCATGGAGCACTTCACTCGTCAATTATCATAGCGCGTGTATACGTAATTAAGTCGAGAACTACGAATACGAAAAAATGCGACTATTTATTCGCGTACAAAAATTCGAATACGAACTCCCACGCGCATGATTGCACACATGCGCGGTCACACACGTGTCCATTTAAATTTTAATATCTCAGATCGTAGACTGATGTAAATTGTTTTGATCAATCACTGCCTTTGTAAGATAAACCGAGTTCATTCAATGTTCCCATCACTCCGTGCATACGCGGTAGTTCGCGTGAAGCATTACAACAATTTATTAACAAAGATAGTTAGTTTCCTTACCCGTGGCAGAGTCATCAGCAATGACCTCTTAACTTCTTATCTCAGTAACGCAGCGCTTTCAATTAACTGACCGAAGGGAGCGTATTTCGCTCGTCTTAATGATACACCAGCGTCTGCTTTATGAATAATATAACGATGACATAGTTCTAACTCTGTTTAAAAAATTAATAGTAAACTTAAGAGGAATCGCAGTATGCATGAGGGAAAGTACACCGTCGCCAAGTGAGATTAATACGTGTATTCTTTTTATTACAGATATTTCTTTTTATATATTAACAATAGCAATCGAAAATGAAATACACGCTGATACTGGTGTTACAGTTAATTATTTGTGTACATCTTAATAACGCCAGGGAGATTACGTGAGTTTCATTATTAAAGTAGAGACGTTCCGCCGATCCATTCAAATTAAGATTTTTGTCGAATCTTTAGACACGAAGATATTAAGGATGCGATGTTGAGTTTGGTACACATGATGCGGGAGAATACGGAGAAATTAGAAAGACACGAGGCACGGGAACGTCAATTGGGAGACCAGTTAAGGAAGACGATCGCGGCATTGACGAAACGTATGTCAACGGTGGACACTTTGAAATTACAGTTGACCAAGCTCGACGAGAGAGTAATGGCAATTGAACAAGTCATGTCTCAGGTAGTCTCGGAGAAGATGAAATTGTGTAAAACGTATCGCAGTAGCGCTAGAGAGAGTATCTTACTTATTTTTATTTAGAGGGACGAACGAGAGAGAATACAAATGCAAAAGACTGCTGACAGTTTGGAAGATCTCGGGAATCGTTTAGAGGGATGGCTCACGGATATAGAGAACAAAGTGTCTGGAGGAAACGGCCGTCCGGACACGATGTTACCCCCATTTGATAATTTCAATCGCATCGCCTCGAGATTGAACGATACGGAGTTAAAGCTGATGGAGAAAATGTCGAGGACGGAATCGCTCGTGAAATCTGAAGCGAGCGATTTGAAGGAAGTGACCAACGCTCAAACGGGAACTACGCAAGCGTTACTCACAGAGGTAAATACTATCGAGTCGAGTCGTTGATTAATTATCCAGACTTGTCGAATTTATATGGTAGTCCCTTAGATACAGGACATCGGTACGAGGCTCAGCGATCTGGAGGCCTCGCTGGAAAAAGTAAAGAGTCAATCGCAGGGCATACAAAATAAATTACAGGAACCGCAGTTCGACGCGATCGGGAGCATTGATAATTATACTAGAATGTTACCTCCTATGCAGAAACTCCTAGAAGACACTTCAGATAAAATCAAGGAGTTACCACGGTATTTTGTTCGGTTTTATGATATTACTTGTAACGATCCAACACACGTTCTACTCATTCCTATTATCTAGAATTAATGAAATACAAAATCTACATAACGAAACCCAAATGCTTTTACATGAGACCAAACACGCTATGAAGGATGTAGTTAACAGAGGAATAAGCGGCGTTGAAAATAAATTAATCGAGAGTAATAACGAAACCCAAGACAGTATAGGAGCACTTAGGTAAATTATCAGAATTAAGTTGAAAGGAATCATAATTTAGATTCATAGACATTAAGGAAGTCATTATTAACTGATTAATCGATAGGACGAGCTTATTGAACATTGTTCAAATTTTAGAATGGACTTAGCGAACAACGCTGAACACGTGAACCAGGAATTGAACGATCTCGAGAAAGGGCAATCCGTGATGGTTTCAATGGCTGATCACGTTTTAGACACTAAGAGACGAGTCGAATACGGCGTGCACCAGATCCTCCTAGAAGTAGGGGACTTAGTTAAGGCACAGGGTATAAATATTAATAATACTTTGAACCAAAGGTTCGATGGTATATCGAACGATATTATGGACAATCAAAACGGAGCTCTAGCGAATTTGACTACTAAGATGGAACAGGAAATGAATCAGGTGACGACCGAGTATTTCAGAAATAAATTTTCTCAGAGAACGATCTTCGACTGTACGTTGAACATCTTATTTTATAACAGGTGTGGCGGCAGATAAACGTCATGTATCAACAGATGACGGAAAGCGCGAAAGCGTTGGATAAATTGCACCAGCAAAATCAAGAATATGTTAATGGCACAACTTCCACGATGGGTGGGATGGAATCTAAGGTAAGAGTCAGACTGTGTTCAAAAGAGGCTTCAGCTGTGTTGAATGTCTGTATGTACGCGCATTTCAGGTGAGCGAAATAACGAAACGCATGAGGGAAATGGACGAGAATTTGAACTATCTCTTGGGAAGACTGTCGTTGGTGACACAGGAATTTAATCAAATAAAAACGGGATTAGGGAACGCGTTAGATAATATTAAGGCATCGTTCAAGGAGGTTCAAGAGAAAGCAAACGATCTGACGCATCCAGGACCGCATCCGATACCTGCAAATTACAAAGAATTCGATGAAACCGATAATAATAAACCAGACGGTAAGTCCATTCCAGGCATTCTCAAATCCATAGAGTCCTCGAAGTGATCGAAAATTCCATCTTTTACAAACTGAAACTTCTCATTAAATTTTATTACGTTCGTATATCTATGCTCTGTATTTTCTGAATCTAATGAACTTCGTACGTTTCATCCATTAACTCATTTCTAAATATCTAATACCTAATTTCTAACTTAGACCTTTTGTTTCTTCCGTTGATCTAATTTTAATTTATTTTCTAAATCTAAAATATATATATATGTCTATATTTAAAAAACAATACATATTTGTTTTAGTTATGAAAATAAAATAATAACGATATCAATTATTGTATCGAGGACATTTTCATCGTCAACGGCGCAAGTATCGAGTTTTACGTTTCAAGATTATATATTTGACATCACTAATATATTAACATCCACGACACCCATCATCATAATTATATATATTATATAGAGTTTTTGTTAAAACAATGTATCATTTCGATACTTACACATATTTAATGATAGAGAACGTCTGTAATTTTTCAAAACGAGAATTGTCGATCTTTATCATTGAAGATCGCATTAGACATCGACCATTGTAATTTCTAACTTCCACGACTGATAAGGAATGGATAAAAAGAACGTCGAGGTATATAGAATATAGAATTGTAAATATATGACTATTCTCGAAAAACAAAATATTAATATATACGTAACGTAGATTACGTAGGAACGTTATCGATCAAATATTTTACGAAACATTATTTACGTTTACTATATATTTGCGAAGGAACATGTAACATGACGAATGTACCACAGTATTGCCACAGACTTTGCGTTGATAAACTATCTCGCTTGATATAATATAAAATAAAGTGTGACCTATATACAGAGAAACGTTATTTAACGTGGTTTGCGGAACGTTTCAGTTATATAAGCGAAATGTTTCAATAATAAACGGCATACAAATGGAACGATTCATTATTGTTTCTTCCCTTCACCAAATGTTTCCATCGAAAATAAAAGAATTCGGTACTTGAACAAATGTCCCACAAAAGGATAAATCATATTCTAATAGTAAACGAAGAGAAACCCAACAGAATAGAGAAATTAATAGACGTGTGCATGCAAAATGCAAAAAAACACTGAAAATGATTGATCGTTTTGTCTGGTACGTTAAGAAGAGGGCATGTACAATATGATAAAATACATTTAGAGTAAAACTAAAACACTACAACAATTGTAAGTACTATGTAGCACAAATGATTACACATACATAATAATATATGTAATTAGAGTGCATACTAATTCTATAATACTATTATTCGTTTACTACGATCATAATGCGTGTACCAATTAAACATAATCAATTCACTTGCTGTACAGTATAGAATTATTAATATATTTGTTTTTTTATCTGTTTATTTATTATTTCATATAATGGGTGAGTTAACACAATTCGTTACTAATAATCACACGGTCTTCGAATTGTACGAATATTATTGTTACATACGATATATTATAATTTCCTCAGAGAATGTTCAATTAAAAAACTGTTAGTTCTCGTTTCATATCAAATATAATTTATAATTATTCTCATCGATAGCACGTTCACTGCGTTATGCGAATTCATAGTTTTCAGATCTCTTTTTTGATTGATGTTCGTTTAAATGTATTAGCTCGGTACAAAAATGAAATACGGCGAAGATTACAGTATCCTTGTAAAATCATTTTCCTTCACGTCGTATAATGAGATTTTATTTCAAGCTGCATAAGAATTCAATTATTGTTCTTATTTCATATAAACAATTCTGTTTCTACAGTTTTAATAATAATTAATATACAATTATCATAGTTGCATTTGAAACTTCGTTTACATTCGCTTACGCAAATACGATAGTTCTCACTCTATTTCCTTCATTTAAATATAACCTCGTATGTACACTTAATAATATTTAAATTTAATGTATATATATATATATAATTATGTATTATTTAATATGTATACCTGTATGTATAATCCTAACGTATGTATCCCTTTCCTACGATTTTTCATTACGGTAGGTCCACTATATCCAGCTAAATAAAAACTAATCATATTTTAATACGCTTAGAAAATTGTATAAGTATATGAAATAACTTAAATAAATCGAAAACACGTGATTATATGTTCAATTTCACTTCGTACAATAATCCACGCATGTGTTCCAGTTCTTTTCATTAGCTATTTCCAAAGAATTGTTAATTGGTTTCAATCGAGGTTATTTAGTTTAGTTGCAGTAAAATAGCTAAGATTCTTAAATTAGAAATCAGTTGAGACAAAAACGTAAACGTCTGCACGGAGTTACATTCCATTCCTTGTTTGAACCATTCACCGTACACGTACTTTTATCAATGTATATGGGGCAAAATATAAATCAGAAAATACGAATAAATACAAGATTTCACTTGTTTATAATACACGTAGATAGGATGACAACGGCAACGAACGTGGTATCAAACCTTGCATTCAATTATATTACACGAATGTCTTCTTAACATTTCTCTGCGTGGGGAAAACAATTTCTCTGTTAGAAAATGGAAATCAACTTAACCGTATCATACGTATGGATACACATGTAAATGAAAAGTGACATTGTATACGGTGCTTAGAATTTACTTAAACTTCGTAGAAGCTTAACTTCGATTACTTGTATAAATTATGAAATTGTTTTTTTTTACAAGACACATGGCATGATAAATATATAGCTTGTAATTTGTTTTACACTCTACAAATTAATCAATGGGCATTTGTAAATTTGTCAATTTGTAAATCTTCTTCATAATATTATATGACGATCACTGTACAACACGTGATGGTTGAGGGAAATCAATATGCATATTTGTTCCTTTTAAATTACGATTTTAAAAAATGAATGTTGCCTCATCAACGAATTAAATGGTTTCTATTTACGTCAGTATGTATGACTGTGTGTATGTATACGCGAGGGAAAGAGACTAATTAATTACATATATATAGCAATAAGTTTGAAAATGTATTTTTGCTGTCAACAATTATTTTGCGAGTATCTATAAAATGAAACGGATTGTATGTAATGTTAACTGTTATAAACGTGGATATTATAGCCATTTCTCATACATATTCAAGGATTGGTTTTCGAGTATGGAACATAATCGGTGCTTTAACTCTGTACGAATCAATTGATAATCGATTTCCTTTTTCACGAGCAAAATAAGTTCATATGCACGTGTTACATACTTGTTGAGCTTTTAATAATCAAGCTATACGAAATTGCATCGAGTACTTCACGTTGAAGCATATTCATTAATCGTAATGGACGACCATTTATGCTATGTATGACAAGGATTAACAACTAACATCGACTGTTTGCTTAACAGTACATTAGATACGTCAACAAGCTCCCATGATATAAGCTTCGGTTAATTTAGTAACATCGTTAAGTAATTATTAGTTTTTAATTACAACTCTTTGCGGTGCTAGAATCCCTACGATGACATTTCATGTTTCGCGTTGGATTAAGATTTCTAGGATATATCCTTTCCCTCTTTTATTGATAGGTATCTAACAATGTATGCAGTAAGTCTAAATCATATTATTTGCCGATAATTTGGTGGCTCTCTTAACTGTTCTACTTTCATACCGTCTTGCCCACTTGCCTCGATAACTATCATCGTATAACTTACGTAGTAATTTACGTATTTTCTAGCAGAAATATATTAGCACAGCAAAGAAGTGTTGATTGTAATCTATATACACCCCCAAATGCATTGGAAACGTCGTTAAAAATGCCTACCCTACGATAAGCAGTGAGTCAAAAAGTTATGACGTATTGCACGCGCTCGAGCCGAGAGTCTATCATCGCATATTGTAAAAAATTGATGCAAGATGCCCGGCCGAGCGACTGTTAATGCCATTTTTCTTATTAATCGTCTGTTTTTTTCATTTTTCTTTACAAAAGGAGTATTTTAAATAAAGCTATTTAATTAAATTCGGAGTATTGGACGCATCATATCGAAATGCATTACATTTTAACTATCTAAGAGCACTGAAGAAGAGTGCAGGATACTTATTTACTAATTCGTTTACATATTCACCGCGGAATGCTCTGTAATATACAGTTGCCTTGGCAGTTTAATGTACTGAACAACATTATATTTTAATGAACCACATTTTTGGAGAGTCGCTATTATTTAAAATTATTCTCATATTATTTAAGAACAATACGATCAGAATGAAATCATGCAATAGAAATAGGAATGTATCCGACATACGTATATAAGCTTGTTCAAGTGTATTACGTTAATATTATGAAAGAAACAAATCTGAGTTGATATGAACTAAGCACGAGAACATACAGAAGCCGACTAACGATGGAATCCTACGATATATTGTATTTATTATAAAAAAAGGGAATGGCTGAAATCGTCGATAATAATAATAGATATAAAGGAATGCGTTTTCAGAAGTATCCGTACACTCTTTCTTGAATTTATACTCTTAGAATTTGACTAAGTTTAAGCAGCTGCTAGCTCGAATCACTGGATGTAGATATGCGCAGCTGACGTTTGCTACGCCTTCGGGGGTGTGAGTGGTCCTAGCTGCTAGTAGAAGCAATAGGACTAACAGGGCTTGAAGGGCTACGTGCAGGATCCCTGGGGCAACCGGTTAATGTAATAACTACTTTGCGACTTCCAGCTTCATTACGGTGTTCGCACAACCAAATTCCTTGCCATGTACCCAAAGTCAATTTGCCATCAGTTATTGGAATACTCAACGAAGAGCCGATAAAACATGCCTTTATATGTGCTGGCTATAAACAACACAATTATAAGAAAAACAAAATCTATATAACTTCGGAAC
>NW_017162322.1:3105632-3155583 GCF_001652005.2 Ceratina calcarata | reverse complement strand
TTATATAAAGCTGCTACTTGTACTTAAAAGAATTTCGAAATAACTTAAATTTTACTTTAACTAAAATGTATTATTTAAAAGAATAGAGAAAGAGAAAGATAAAAGACAGAAGGAGAGAGAGAGAGAGCTGCTTTTGTTCTACTTTTAGTAACATCATATTATTTTCATCGATGTAACGTTAATGCAAAACATTTATTACAATTACGGTAGTTCAAAGAAATCAAAGGTATGCACAGCATAATTGAAAGAGAAGAAGAGAGAGAGTAAGAAGACTCACCATATCATCCGGTCCTTCGCAACTGTGTCTGTAGGCCAAACCTTCAGGAACTATTCTATTAAGCATCATTTCTACATCGTCTCTCACATCCGGATCCCAATTTTCATTTAACGCTAAACTCGCCGATGTGTGAAGAACTAAAGCATAATAATAATAAGTGTTTACACTAGGCAAGTATTTTTATAGTTCTACAATAATTTGCCTCTGTGTATCTAACATCATTTCCTTCGCGTTTTATCTACTGTATACATTTCGAAGGAGGAAACGTTCCTTACTTTGTATATGACAAAGCCCGACGGAGAACTCGCACAGTTCGGGGACTCTTCGTAAAATCTCCTCGGTGACATGATGAATACCTCGACGCTGTGGTCTTAGGTTAATTTTTGTTTGAAACCAAGCGGAGCCGATTTGAATCCTTCTATTTGACGAGGCCATGATATGATCACGCTGCAGAGATTACACACTTAACTAGACTCTGAATAAAAATTCGCCCCCGGGAAAGATCGTACGGATATACGGTAAAAATCTACTTCGAATCGGCGATAATCACGAGTACACGGTCCACTCCATTGGATAATATACCTAGTATTCGTCTACTATCCCTTCGTCTTCGCTCGCCGGCTACAAGACGTACGGATTTAACCACATCTTTTTAAGATTGTCTAATTGCATCTGCTGCTATTTCGTATTCATAAAAAGGTTATGAGAAGTAATGATTCAACGTGCACGTAGTACGTATATCACGTTTACATACACCCACATACGGACACATATGTACATGCTCTCTCTCTCTCTCTCTCTCTCTCTCTCTCTCTCTCTCTCACCTTCGACCGAAGCATAAGTATCAAGTACTACTACGCGTACTAATATTGGCCAAGGAATAACGAGATGATAAAATTATTCGGAAATAAATCATCGTATCACCGTGACTGACCGAATACGTGCACGATAGAGATGTTCGAAATATATTATTTTTCAACAATTACGACGAGGTGCGATACTGTTCGCCATGTTATATGCCAGAGAGTAAATAAAATCGAATGGTAGTAAGCTAAAACCGAACGCGGGTAAATCTGGGTTGCGTTCAGTAATGGTACTTCTTTCTTTCTAGCTAAAATTAGAACTATTTTATTCCGTATTAATTAACATTAATGGCACGTGCCAGTTAACGATATTTCGATCGATTCGAAATCCGCTTTATCTGCTAATAATAACACAATCAAGTTTTAAGCTGTTGCG
Organism: Ceratina calcarata; assembly: GCF_001652005.2. NCBI lineage: Eukaryota > Metazoa > Arthropoda > Insecta > Hymenoptera > Apidae > Ceratina > Ceratina calcarata. The sequence goes on along the minus strand of NW_017162322.1, from coordinate 3,154,067 downwards.
CGAAATATGAAAAATGGACACTCATCGATTTACTTCAGATTTTTTCAATACTGGTTCATCCTATTAATTGTAAATCAGTTAATCAAGTACGTGAAAACTTGTACTAGTAGTTTTAATTAGAAGGTAGTCATATTTATTGATCATAATATGAAATGGATAAACAGTATATTTTGCCCGTGACCAAATTCGATATTTTTATTTCATAACGCCTATCATCAATACACGCATTATAAAAGTTATTTTAAGTAGAATTGTAATTTAGTTCCGTAATAATAGGTGGCAAGTCTTTATTATCACATAAAGGGTTCTCTCTTACATCGAGTAACTTCAATCGATGTTTCTCTAACAACTGTAACAGCTCTTCTACATCGTTCAATCTGTTGTTTCTCAGTAACAAAACTTCGAGATGTTCTAATGTAGGAAACTTACTTAAGCTTTCTAGTTGGTTACTGGAAAGTGATAATTTTCGACAATTCTGTAGGAGAGACAATTCGTGCAAAGAGTTTGATAAAGAATTTGCACCTAAATTGATTTCTACAAAGAAACTGAGATGTCCGTTATTGCCAAGCGAGGTCAGGTTCAATCCCGAGAGATCAATTTCTGATTTCACGTCTTTGTCTTCTTCCATACTCCATAATTCATACAACTTATATTCTATCGAATATTTGCTTCCTGAAAGAAATCAGTGATACAGAATTTGTTCATATACTCTTGGAGCATGGAAGCTGCGTGGATTTTGTACATAAAACATAGAGTATAAAAAGTATTTCAAAACTTACGTAAGTCCTTATAATAATTAGATCGAAACGAGTCGATATTAATAAGAACATTCAAATTGGCTAAGATATCCTCGTAAAATGTTGTGAAGTCAGTTTTCCTCATTAACAATAAGGCAGTAAGATGAGCCCACTTATTATTAGGTTCCATTTCTACCAATTGCTTGTAACTTGACAATTGTTCTAACAATTGATCTTTATTATAACACGATTTCAATTTCCTTTTTCTATATATCCACTTCTGATTGAAACAGAGCAACGGATAAAATGTCCCTTCGATTTCGACTTGAACGTTATTCGTTTCGCACAACTGTTTTTTAAACTTTCCGAACCATAATTTTGAGACTCTGGTGTCTCTTAAACATTTCCATTGAACGTCTTCGTTTTCATTGTCTATTTTTAAGTACAATGACTCGGCTGCCACGTTCTTGTTAGCGAGAAGGATCACACTCCCCTTTTCTATTAATACTTGAGAAAGGATAGGTAATGATTCGTGTGTACTTAATAACCACCTTTGATAGAACCAAGCACTAGAATCGTTAGGATCCGTGAACGTAGCGTTCATTACCAAATCTAATTCTAAAAGCAAGAAAATATATTAAAAATATAATTTTAAGCAATATATTTCTCATTTGATACGTAGTACAAATATTACCTTCCTTCTTTCTTTCATCTATATCCGTCTGATCTGAATTGTAAAACATTTTCGACAGCAATCGACTCCTGTAGTGCCAAGAAGAATAGTTAGAGAAATTGTTTAGAATCTTCGTAGTAGCAAATTGAAATTCTTCTTCCGCTGATATTCCTGCTTTCTGAACAACGTACTCTCTGTAGTTCCAACAATGAACTAAAAACAAATGTTCATTTCTCATTGAATATCGAATATAAGACATCTGGCTACTCACAATTTCTCTCATCCAAGTTCAGACACTTTGCGCACAACATTAGTTCTTTTTGCCAATCGCAGTCTACTGAGTGATTCAAAACCCACATTCGTTGGTACCATATCCAGTAAGATTTAGGATTTTGTTTTAAACAATTTTCAGTAAGCGTCAATTCGTTTTGGTAAAACTGTTTCACAGAATCTTCATCCCTAGCTCATTAAATTCATACAGTATTAATCTTTGTAGCACCTCTTAAATCTATAATACAATAAGCATATAATTACCAATCATTGTTTGCAACTGCTTCTCTGCGAATATTCCATAAGGTATAAATGTCTGAGTTTTGAAGTAACATACGTTCAGTCACTGTCAGCAATTCATCATCATAAATTTTCTCTTTTCTCTGCAATGTACAAGACAGATTACAAAGCTCTAAATTCCTATTTTCTGATAAAATATGCAAAAGAAAAATTACCTTTCCAAATACAATGCTCATACCAGCTTTATAATGTTCAAGTTTCTCAGCTCTTTCTTTCTTTTTTATTGCCTCCTGCTCTGCAGTTGTACGAACCTTCACTCTTCCGTGCTAAGGAAAAAAACACATTTTAGTTTAAACAATTTAAGTGTTTATGGAAATAAGAATGAAGCATCAATTTTAATTACCATACTGAATATTTCCCTCAATGCTCTAAATGGTTTCTTAAAATATAGACCTGAAACCACTGCTCCTAACCTCCTAATACGTATTTTCCACGTACTTTCAATACATTTCAGTGTATAGCCACAGTATATAGGAGCGCATCAAGCGCATACTATTTACACTGTTCATGTGTAAATAGAACATTAGCATACGCGCATACGTCGTGTAAAACACCGCTTTTGTAATTTTCAATGTTCTATATTTTCTAGAAAATATACTTTCGTTACAAGTAACACGGTGTTTGAGAAAATGAGTTTTTGACGTAATTACTAACTCGTTCATGACTGGAGGATACAATTATAATTAGATGAATACAATTTCGTTCAAATAATTCGTTCACAATTTTTTTATTATTTAATAACCCTTTTATCTATACCAAAGCAAAATGAAATGTGATCGTTGATGCGTTTGCCGAATTTATTACACGTGTTATGTAATCTGTTATGTCTATTTTATTAATTGCTAGTTTCTAACTCTATGGTCTTTAAAGTGTGGGTATTCTAAGATTTTATAATGTCCTTATTACAAAGACTGTCAAAGTTGCCCAGGGAGTTGCACAGTTTTAAAAACGTTGTTCAGAGGTGCCCAAGGCGGCACGAGAGTTTTATGTCAACGTCTCGACAATCTTCGACATTAAAAACAGTATTGAAAGCGAGTTTAGTAGGAATCTCTATTGGATTCCCAGTTGGTATAGTGATCACGTCTGGTTATAACTGGTATGTAAGTAAACAGACTTCAAAGAGATTTCATCTTCAAGGGAAGGAAGAAAGGATTCAAGTATTACAAGAAAAACCAACAGTACCCATCTCTAGGAAGGTAGTTTAAACATAGTCTACAATATTATAGAGCGATAGAATGTATTTCACATGTATTTTATACCTTTTGCAGATTGTCTTTCCCGTGGATACTTCCGACTTAAAATTAACACTGTACCAATATCAAACATGTCCTTTTTGTTGCAAAGTATTGATATTAATTTAACAAGTACAAAGTTCGATAGTCTTTCCATCTGTTTTTAATGTAAAAACGAAACTTTCAGGTCAGAGTATTTTTAGACTACTTTGGTATCTCTTATGATATCGTGGAAGTCGATCCAGTGTTGAGGAAAGAAATATCATGGTCCCCTTATAAGAAAGTGCCGATTCTCTTGGCAGAGACAGAATCTGGTTATCAGCCCTTGAACGATAGTTCAATGATCATCTCTTTACTGTCATCACATTTGAAGGATAAATCGCAAAAAATAGATGAACTCGTAGACTACTATCCGAGCATAGCAATGCTCGATGATAATCAGAAGTTTAAGAATGAAATAATGAATAAATACTTTTTGATGTACAAAGGGAGCACGTTTCCAGATAAGGACATGGAGGAGATCATGTGAGTTATAAATGAGTAAATAAAAAAAACTGCTGTTCAGCTAATTACTATAAGTAATCAAAAAATCTAGGCAAGAACGTAAATGGAGACAATGGGCCGATGATGTATTTGTTCACACACTATCACCGAACGTATATAGGACGCTCAACGAGGCATACAAAACTTTTAATTGGTTCTCCGATGTAAGTACTTCTCATTTTAAAAATGATTGATAGAAATAATTATTTCAATTGACCAGGTTGGCAAATGGGCGGAATATTTTCCAACGTGGGAAAGATTAATAATGATAAACGTGGGAGCTACAGCCATGTGGCTTGTAGCTAAACGATTGAAAAAGAGGCATCAGCTGAAAGAGGACGTTCGAATGTCTTTCTACGATGAGATTAACAAATGGCTGTCAGCTATTAAAAAACGCGGTGGCAGGTTTATGGGAGGAGAACGACCGAATTTAGCGGACCTCGCTGTGTACGGAATTCTGAAGAGCATAGAGGGATGCGACGCTTTTAAGGATGCGTTGGAAAATACGAAACTTGGCACGTGGTACGATGCCATGATGAGGGAAGTGGAAACGCATTCGGGAGGCAAATATTTAATAGCTAAATAATGTAAATAAATCTTTGATTAGTATTATTCTAATTCGGTTTTGTCGTGATTGTTACTTATTTAATATTACCTGTCCGTACTTTGTTACATTGCGCTATAGAACTAAGTACTTCAAATTCTCTCGTCTTTTACTACGGAACTACGGTTTTTGCAATAGAACAGAGTAAACAATGAATTCTAATGATCATAAAATGGTAGGAAAGGGATTATTAAAGAAATGAGGATGAAATTCAAAAGTTCCTCTTTAACACGACAATGTGCATATGCCATTTACTGATTTATTAAACACATTAAATTGTACATGGTATTTGACGATACATTAAGGAGAACCCTTTATTATCAACTTCCGTAATCTCGTCTCCATCCGTAACAACGTACAGCACAAACGGTTTAGAGTATGCTAGAATTGAAACAGAAATTATCAAATATATTTTATTACATTTAAATATACGCATACTATTCAGGAACAAGGGGAAACGAAGTTACAAACTAAACACTTACATGTTTTTGTCACGAAAGCGTTACCGCAAAAACGATCCGTGTCAAGCGCCGTATTATCTACGAAGGGATGTGGAACGATAACATAATCTTTCGTACAATCTGTTCCCATTTCTGCTACAGTGGGAGTACCTATATTTCGCGTAAAGAATATCACATAAAAACATCTTATTAATTAGTCACATTCTATATGATATAGAAATGATAGACTTGATACAAGCAGACATATCTTACCTATTATGGAAGGATCAAGCGAGCCAGTATCTCCGGACACGGTAAAGGAATTCATGGCCGTCTGAGACCATTCGATCCCGCAATATCCTTGTTCCATTCTTACGCAGACACCATAATTCGTATTCGCCATTTGCCGTGTACCAGTTCCTGGTGCTAAAATATATTAAACATATGAATATGAATAATTTCGGCATTAGGAATTGACAATTATTGATTGCAGTCAAGCGGTATACCTCTTGGATTTTGTGTTGTACCATAATTAAAGCTAGTCACAGTGTTCGAGACGGTATCGTAATATTGTAGACATCCATTTGGAGCTATGATATTCCATCATCAAAATGATTAATTATTTGTACGTCTATAAATAAGAATATAGATAACAGTAGTGCGATTGTAATACCTCTGGCTGGAGAATCACACGGTATTTGCTGGATTCTTATATTCCAACGACGATCTGTAGCATAGTCACCGTTCGTATCAATTGACAACATGATCGGCGCATCGTCGTTAAAATCCATGTACACTGAAATGGTCCAATCAATTTAGTTTCAATCGGATGAAAATACGAATTCATTGCCTTATATTTCAATACCGTGTTGATTAGCATTTTCTCCACAGATTCGAGGTACTACGCTTCCGGATCCAGAAACTAGGAGATGATCATAGTCGCAAATTCCGCTGATATTCGGCGAGGCGAGAGTGAAATCCAAGAAATCCAAACGCAGCTGAAACAGTCCGACGCTTGATAAGAATTTCATTTAATTAAATTCCAGATATTCGAGCCTCGAGATAGAATTTGATTCCATGCTATTTTCAAGTAGATTCGTATTGCTCACAAAGTTGAGTTAGAATTATGTGAATAGAAGTTGTCAAATTACAATCGTAAATGTATAAACGTACTTGACAAATGTTCGTGTTACAACGTTGAACAGATATCGTACATCTTCCCTGTCCTTCGTAAGTTCTAGGATATTCCGGATTTGTGAAGTATGTGTTATTTACATTTGTCGTAGCACCGCATGTTTTTTGAACTGCAACCATCGAAACAAGTTTTAGTCTTCTTATTTAAAGTGAAAAATAGTAAATGATATTTTACTTACAAACGCAGCAGAGTCCATGTCCGTTGGCACAAGTCCCAGACGGTGTCCCACCATACTGGCGACATTCTCTTCTAGTGAAACAAGTGCCGTTTAAATTGTTGCTAGCCAGACATTGTGAATTCGCAAAACGGATAACGCTGAACAGCGGGAAGACTGTTTAAACATTTGATAAAAAATTAATATCAAATTTTCACAGCTTCAATTTGTTATAACTTACATCTCCCGCGAGGCGTCGAGGTTTCAACTTCTATGATATTTTCATCGTCCGATTGGCAATTAACGATATTGCCAAGAAGGAAAATTACTGAGCACACCGCATACAGCCGCAACATCTTCCGAGTTGCAACTGTTCGGTGTCCGGTTCAAATTCTGCTGGAGATTTCGGTTTAACGGTACTCGGAGAAACAGAACAATTAGCGCAGAGATACTACTATTTACTAACGTTTACATAACTGGATTTTTCGGGATGCCTATCGTAAAGTAGACTCGACAAAATATTTACTTCCTCATAAATTGTTAATACGATTTCGTTGCGTAGACAGACATTTTTTATTCTTAATAAAACTTCAGTCATCGAGAGTTGCTAGAAACATTATTTCAATTTCTGCGCTCTTCCGGCTTCGAGTTATTGATTAAGCAGAGAATAGAACATTTGTTACATAGTTTATTGTGTAATGCATAGGACGCGTAAATCCAGTCATCATAACGTGATTTAAATTTAATTTCTATTGGTAATAATCTGTCGCGCTAAGACTAATGTAAAACTAATTAAAAGATGCTAATCAGAGATTTTATTTATCGCCCTACAAAATGGGCAACGTCCATGTCGTAATAAAGCCAGTTCATAATCATCCAAGTGAAACAACTGAGGATTAAAAAAGTAATGTTATTTTCATGTTAATTTACAGTTACTACCACTTCGTACGTACCTTCAAACAGGATTTACAGAACGTGACTTGCAAGTCGGGTAAAAGATTCTTGAAATACTTCGTTTTAAACGGTTCGGGCCATTTCATGATTAACACAGTACACGGATCCATGCTTTTCAACACATTTTTGCCAACAACTATGGTAGAAGTAGATTTCTCCTGCAATAATGAGTTTTTAGCATAAAAATCTGCAGTCTAAGTGTTATTTAATTAATATCTAATACAATGAATACCTCGTATTTCATTAAGCGAGCAGTGAAAGGATCTACTTCGGAAGTGATAGAAAGTTGATCTGTATCATTAACATCGTCCGGGGAAGATAACGATTCGTTTATTAATTTCTCTGCCTCTTCGTCCGAGATATTTTCTTCTAGTTCAAACTCGACTAACGGTAGGATTTCTGCAATTTCAACGGAACAAATATAAAATGTAAAAAATCTAAAAATCGTAAGTTCTTTACAGTAATCTTAAACGAAAAAAGATGTGTAGATATGAAAAGTATATGTACCAAACATAACGAAAGAGTATTGAAATTTTAATCCACACTGCACGCACTGTCCTTGGTTGTTCGATGGTAACAGAGGATTAAAGGTTGAACACTTGTAACAAAGTGGTAACAGCTCTTCAGGATCTCTATAAGAGGAAGCTCGACTGTTTAAATTCAACGTTTCCAATTGGCTCAATTGATTCGGTGGAATTTTCATTTTACGCAGTTTTTCAAGTAACTGCATAGCGAGTTTGTTAGCACCAAGAAGAGAAGCTTGTTTCAATAACGTATAAATTATAATGAACTTCGATACTCCTTCCACTTGGATATTCTCGGTTTTAGTTAACAGAAAACGCGAAATGTTAAAAAGAGCTTCGGGCATCAACGACGTAAATGGTTCTTCCTGTAAATAATCGTATTAGAAGAAGTTAATCATAATCTCATTATCTGTTTATCATAAATTCATTATCTTTCTAAGCAAATTACTTACTACGTATTTATGGACTTCGTATCTATTATCATAAATTCATTATCTTTCTAAGCAAATTACTTACTACGTATTTATGGACTTCGTGATAAGCATAGTAAATTTCCGCTTTCTCGTAATACTGGAAGTACATCGTTTGTAATTCCTCGGCGGTTCTGTTAAGATTCAAACTGATCTGAGAAAGGAGCCAATGAAAGTAAGATGCGTCCCGAAATCTTTTTTCCGTAACCGCGTTCCTGGCTAACATCGTCAAAACTATTATAGACTCATCCGATTGTCCGGCCATCTGAAACGCTTTATGTGCCTCAGAGAAATGGCCAGTCTCTGCCAACCACCTCGCATACGGCCCGTATATTCTGCCTTTCAATTTAGGATTCCTTTCAGCCAATTCAAACGCCTCCGGCCATGCCTGAGCCTCCACTAAGACATCGGCTACGTCTGGGTCATCGCCTAAGCGGCTGAAAATTTCCGCCGCTCCATGAGTCGCGCCCAGCTTCTTCAATTTCTTCGCGATCACCGTCAAATTATCCCGATCCGCTTTATCGAGTTGTCTACCAACTTTGATCAACATGTCGATCCAACCGTACTCCGCGATTATGTTGATGGCACGGTCAGTGTCCCCCGCTGAGAGGAACATCTCGGCCGCTGCGCGAGGCTCCCCGAGGCTCTTTGCCCATTCTGCTCTTTTACGAAGCAAAATTGTACGATCCTAAACAGAATCACGATCACCAGTGTCGATTATATATTCTTGTCCTCTATAATATTTAATGTAATGACGAATGAGGATGTACAGACCTGATTGTTGCCACTGACGATAAACTCTTGCGCGATGTCAAACATGCGTAAATCGGAGTACATGGCCAACGCGTATTGCTGGAGTCCAGCTTTCTGGAAGAGCTTCGCGGCTTCCTTCAGCTTTCCCATCGCGGCTGCAGCAGTAGCCATGCACGCTTCTCTTCCCCATTCTCCGGATTTCAACTTCTCCTCCACCTCGGACACTACTTCTATGTATTTTAAATTTTTCACTTTAGCAAACGAGGAATACGCTATGTCCAACTCCAAGTTTTCGAGTGCAACGGTGCCCAAGGCAAACCAGTCGGAATCGGCTACTCCGAGACACGCTATGTTGTAAGCATGAGAAAAGAGACCGATGTCTATATATTGGTACATAAATAGTGATAATGGCACCTACAAACATATGAAAAGTACTTTTATAAGCTCAATAATATACAGATTTTATAATTACAATTAGAAATATGAAGTACCTCCATTATGACAATAGAAGAACCATTTAGGCAATAAATCTTCGATCCATTGTGGCCGATAACGACTCCAGAAAATTTTTGCTTGTATTCCGTAAAATCGCCTACTTTGATCGCTAAATACTCCCCACTGGAGAAACACATTATATCTTCGAAACTGGTGTTGAACGCCACGCTGTTTACATTCTGAAACTCTTGGATCTTTTCTTCAGTGTACAAATCGTATACATATAGAACTCCGTGATCGCTGACGACTGCGAGCTTTTCATTGAACGAACTGATATCAAGGCACCTGTTGGAGTCTTCGATTTTTATTAAGTATGCTGGGAAAGGATTGTCTAAGTATATTTTTACTATATAGCCACTGTTCAAACCTAAAAGAGAGGAATGATATATAATATAATGTATTAAAACCATGCTAAATTATATACTTCGCGATGCAAACCTATGATCAGGCACTCCTGTCCAACCGGGCCGCTGACAACTTTTATATAAGTTATCAGCCCATCGAGTATCCACTCTCTTTCGATTGTCCCGTTAAAGAATAAACTCTGCAATCTTCTCTCCATGCACAGAATCAAATTATTCGCAGTGACGACGAGGAAATCACAATTCAACGGTTGATTCAATTTTTCATATATACGATAGTGCATTCCATCGTTCGAGCTCGACGGTTCGTAAATGATCACGCGTTCCGATAATTGTACAGCTAATCTATTTTTATATACAGCGATACGATGTATCTGGAAATTCGATGAGAACCACATAGAATTGATAGTTTTATAAAATTGCAATGCTCTTTACAATAGTGAAAAGTTGACTCACCAGATCCTTGCACTTAATACGAACTTTTTGACTAGTAATCAAATTTTGTATTATGACATCAGTCATATTTTCTCTGTACGCGTACCTATCTCTATATAATCCGTGCACAACGTCCCAAGACAATTGTAAATAGGTAATTGTACCATCTTGGCAGCCGAGTACCTGAAAAAATGTATTAATATCCACATCGATAAACAAAAATAGTATATCGAAAAGAATGCGAGTCTTACAACGTGGGTAGAAGTCGGATGTACAGCAGCACTCCAAACCCAAGATGAAAATGTACCACCGACGTTCATCAACTGTATCCCATCATGTGTCATTAATATACATTGTTTATTACTTCCGCAAACCAGCATGTATTGACCCTCCGAGAAATTGCACATTTTAAGAGGAATAAAATTGAACGACCTGTCCTTCCCAATTAGCTTTCCCGAAATTGAATAAAAGCTTATAGTTCCATTCCATTCTCCGATGCAGAGAACGTCTGATGAATCTTCCCTGTGAATTCAATAGTCCATTGTCATAATCTTTGTCATAGATCGACCTGATATCAAGGATAATGATATTTTCTGATACCATTGACGATTCCATAGCAAACTCCAAACAGGTACTCCACTTTGTCTTTCTATTCGTATCTGTTCTTCTCCATTCTAAATCATCCATTAAAACTTCTTCGCCGTTAAATATTAACAATTGAAAATAGTAAATTGTTGAATAAAACTTACTTTATTTCTAACAGAGACATAACCAGTTGCTAAACCAATAGCCAAATATTGGCCATCGCTTGTCCAAGCGCAACAATTTACTCTTCCTCTCGATTTATGCTTTACAACTGCTTTCTGTTCTGGAGACCAGAATGCTATGTCCGACAAGGAACAGCTTAAAAGTTGATGGGACACAGGATTAAACTGCATAGCTTGAACAGCTTCATTATGTCTGAAAGTATGTATATATGTAAGAAATGAAAATTACGTGACAAAAATGAATATTATAAATAAATGAATTTGACGCAGTTATATGAGAACCAATGTAACTTACGAATATTTGAGTATACCCTCCAATCTCGATGTCCAAATGATGACACTTTTATCAGCACTACCAGATGCAAATTTCTTACCATCTCTCGCATAGCATACACAGTAAACCACATCTTTATGTCCTATAAAGAAACGAACGTAATTAACAATTTCTCTTTATTGAACATACATTCAATTGAAACCTTTTAGTGGTTGAACTAGGGAGCCTTCGTTGGTTTCGTAAACGAGAACTTGCTGTCCAGCAGCGATAACTAATTGAGTCCCATCTGGATTGAAACACAGGTCGTATATACTAAAACAAAGTATTTCGAAGAATCTCGCTTAAGAAATAGACATAGTAAAATAAATGAATCCTGCTCTATTGTTGAACGTAACAATGCGACTATTCATTACTTGTCGTTGAAAATAATTTCTTATAAAACATTAAATTCTTACCATCGTTCGGATTTGTCTTGAACCTTATCGACCCAAATCGGAGTAGCTTTCATTGTTACTTCTTCTGTGAAGACTTACTTGTTTCTCACTGTATTTGCCAAGAATTGTTTACAGCGTTCTTTTAATTTTCACGTATGTTTAGAAGTTTGTCTTCATGGTTACCGTGGAGACTATTAAAATGGCGGCAAAGCGCGGAAAACACGGAGAGCAATAAAATGTTCTACTCTGTGTGGTATTTAAAACACAGAAAAATTTACTCGTTCAAGAGAAATCAAAATGTTTAATCATAGAATAAAAGAAACGATACTTTCGACATACAGTTTTACGTGACGTAAATACGTGGACTTAAGTATAAAAAAAATTTATTTACACAACTGTTCGGAATGTACAACGCTATTGGAACATAAAATTTTCCAAAATAGGAGCCATATAGGAAGCATCGTAGAAACGGTTACATTGTACAACCAATTTCCGTAAATCATTGAATCCATGATACTGTAGACGAACGCTTGCTTCGTAGCGCGATGACCGCGATATAAAATTGATAAAATCGAGTCTGAAGAAAAGTTCATATATGTGTAACTCATTACGACTAAATTCGCGATCACAAACGGGTGTAGTAGTATCCACGTTAACGATAGCGTTTTATGAAATCTGAAACAGTTTTTATCAAGGATTTTCATAAATCTCATATCGACGTTCTTTCGTCTTCTTTTTCATTTTGATAAACGTGGAATTTGTGTTATGCATAAGACTATGTACTTACATGGTAGAATTCTGTTTCGGTGCTATCGGTAGAATAACGGGTACGTAGAGCACAGCAGTGAGAAGTGCCAAAGAAAAGTTATGCATCGCTATACACATTAGTACTGTACCAAATTCTATTAATCCGATTACACAGACTAAAATCGCGTTCTTATACCTCATTTGGCTACAATTGAAAGAGACTTATTTAAATGAGACATTTAACAATACGAGTTGTATTATTACGACAGGAATACGCTACCTTCGGGAATAAAATGGATATATCAACGTTAAAACTGATATTGCCAGGAAACCAAAGAACATTGAATCCTCCGTACGCAAATCCATTTTCTTACCAAGATAGGTAAGCGCGGACGGTGACGTTGTAATTACAGCTCCACAAATGTGTGCCCACAAGATCTCTGAAGCAATGACTCCAATATCGAATCCATCATCCTATAAATAATTATAAAGTCGCATTTAATTCGGAGTTTCATTCATTATTCATGTATATATCGGACGAACCTTTTGCTTGACATCCACGGTCTTTTCATCCTCTGCAGAATTAAATCTAATTTTCTTATTTCCCGTGGAACTCAGTCCCGTACTCTTCTCGTCTTTCGTAGAATTCAATTTAACGCTTTTTTTATCAGAATTCGATTCACCGTTTTTCTTGTCGTCCATGGAATTCGATTCATTATCCTTCTTGTCATCAGTAGTTTTGTTTGGTTGTAGCTTTTGCCACATGGAAAATGCTTTCACGAACATCGCAGCGATAATCAATACCAGAGATCTTATGTAAAGTCCTGAAATTTCGTTTCAATTAATTAAATAGTCATCTTTATTGATGTTTCATATATTTATATGTAGGTCTGCCTACCAATGGAAATGTAAGTATCAGTCGATGGAAGCAAATAAAAGAAATAAGATTGATGAAAACGTTCTAATAAATTATTTAGCGATCGCACTATGCTCTCTATGATGCACCCGACTTGATAAAGATTCTCATCACCACTCTGATGTCCAGCCTTTTCAAAACCTTCCAGAGTAATTGCTTCTATACCAAATCTGTAAAGAAACAATATTAAGAGCAATGTTCATGTGGTAATATATATTTGATTTATAAGTACCTGTGGAAAAGTCCGTGGTTCCCAGTTGGAACTCCGGTAGCTTGAGTCATGATCATCATGAGAAGCGTATTAAAGTGGTATGACCAATTCTTAAATTTATTTTTATATTTAATATCGAACCGTCTTTGAAACGATTGTCGAATTCCTTCCTTGGCTATCATGTTCTGCGCTAAATTAAAGAGATCCAAATTGGGTAGCCGCCCGTTCAATCCTTCTATCTAAAAACACAAATACTTATCCATGACAATGATTAACTCTTGATTAATTAAATATTTATAAGAAGGCGCAGACCTTAACATCGATGTACGAAACTCTCGTCGAATGTATTTCCAAATTTATAGCAGCTTGAATGGAACCAGCGCGACCAGGAAGATCTCCTGATACAAGTACACCCTCGTTACCGCTTGTGACTCCATGATAAGCGTCCAACCATGCCTGTATTCCTAATTGTTCATGCTCTGTTATTAGAAATATGATATCCTTTGCCCAATATTTTTGCTCTACGACAGAAGAACAGATTATTAATATACTCTTCATGGTAGTTAGTGGAATCACTCAATTACACTCACTTCTACAGAATTTAGCAAATGCTAGAAGAAGAGCAACAGAAGGTGCAGTATCCAAATAAATGCTATGAATTGGCCTGAAAGGTACGCTAACTACGATCGCTTCAGTGCTAGCTGCTCTCGGGGCTCTAATAATTCCATAGATATTTTGCCCTGTAAACTGTACATACACTAGTTTTCATATGCTGTGAATTTATAACATAATAAAAATACATTTCCTCTTTTACCTGCAGCTCTTGGAAGGGATATACCAATGTGAAATTATGTGTGAAAACGTCCAAGTGAAGCTGATTCAGTTTGGCAGCTAGCCATGCATACGGCATTCCATCAGGGTGCCGTTTCATTTCATTAACTAAATATGCATAATACTGTTTCGCCGTTTGTTCGAGATTACTCTCTTTCGTCACCAAACCTGGTAATAAAGCATTCTCAGAGAAATAAGTGTCTGTAACAAAAAATCATTGCAATCAAAATTACTTCAGTCCTATATTTTACCGATACTATCCAGATGAATCACGTATCAACCAGTAATTATGTAAAAATGATGTTTTAAACAATTATCGGCATGACAGCATAACCTAATTGTTTTTGTTTATACAAGATAAATGACATTAATACGTACTGTCGTTAAACGTAGGTAAAGCGAGGAGTAATATCCAAACAATGCCGCTGATGTACAAAAGTCCGCAGAGCGGTCGTTCCCATTTTAGTAGGAATTTGATTATCTTTCCAGATCCTGCCCTAGGATCCGTCAACAACCCCATGTTCGATTACACCATTCGTACTGACGGTACGACGGTACTGACACTGACTGACTGACTGTAGACTGTGTTAGTGTGTTGGTCATTGGTTACACTACTACACGCATACATACGTGCATGTTACACGTACCTCTATAAAGCCATGTATATATTCATGTAATGTACAGACTGTATATTTATTAATTAGGAATGTAACAAATACATCTTTATGTTACAATACAATATTTAAATATTTAAAATTGAACCTCTTCACACCTAGAGGATCTGGTAATATAATAAATACACTGTATTTTATATACATCTATTAAATGTACAGAATCTTGTAAAGCACTGATCTTTGGTAATGATGAATTAATGAAAGACAGAATGAAATACAATAGAAATATGTCACACACGATAAAAGCATTGATTATGCTTAAAAAGTACAATCCATTCGAAGTATAAGCACATTGCTACAAGTCATTGGAATCAGATGTAGTGAGAGGAAAGTTTTGCGTGTCTATAAGCAAATCTTCGCTCGTGCTCTCTTTTTCCTCGGGTTCAAACTCCTCCGTGTCTTCTGCATCAACGGATGATTGGGGACCGGTAGATTTGTATTGGAAAGCGGAATGCGATAAGTCGACTTCGACAGGGAACAATGTTACCGCGGATAATAAATCTCGCGTGTTCGAATAATACTTCGATAGACCGGTAGCAAACTTTTGCAATTGCCAGACGACGTCTTGAACGTGTTTATTGTCCAATAATTCGAGTTTCACGAGCACGTCGGATCTGAGCTTGGCGAACCTCGCCCGCGCTTCCTGCCGACATCTCAGTACCAGTCGATATTCGTAATTCCCAGTCTCGACTCGATAAAGAGGTTCCTGCAACGCAGCGTAGCTCTGTTCCTCATCGTCCAATTCTTTCACTTTCAGGCAATAGGAAAGGTACTCGAATTTTGCGTCAGCGTATTTGCTAATGGTCAATCGAGTGTCCGGAATGGCTTTGTGAAGATACGTGCCCAGATCGTTTAAAATCGGCTTCAGACACTTTAAGGTGGCTATGCCATATTTTTCCATCTGCCTGTGCTGCTCGCCAAATTGTCTGAAAGCTTCGCTGGCTCGAGGCTGCGGTTCCCTCACTCCTATCGCAGCGAAAGCATCCCCGAATACTAAAATACATTTAAATCAAATAACTAAACTTCTTATACTCGAAGTGTAATTAAAAATTGACGTACTTTTGTATATTTGTATCAAATCGAAAAACGCGTGTAAAGTAGCTTTGGCATGAGAAACTAAGCCTCTGTACAAATTTTCTGTACGTTGCAGCGCCGTTAATCTCTGTACAAGCGCGTCATTGCAAAGAATAGCACGCGATAATCCAAGTGCATCTGCTGTCGCACTCCCCATCCCTTCGACTAATCTATGTTTCACCTGAAATTTAACGTCTACATTAATTTCTTATTAAAACGCATCGTCTCGGATAATACACACCTTTTTTAAAGCTATGTCGAGAGTGCGGCCTTGCTTCGGGTCGGCGTGCAACTTATTATAATTAATACTGACTTGAGAATCGCAACACTGAATCATTTTTGCGACTTCCATTTTCGTCTTTCCTCTAACCGACGTTCCATTTATTGCTACAAGCTCGTCTCCTGATTGCAAGGTTCCGTCTACTGCCGCTGGTGTGTTATCAAAGATCTGTACGATGTATAGGCAGGGACATAATGGGGCACCACCTCCAATGCTAATGCCTATAAGATTGCCGCTGTCTTTTTGTATTATAACATTGCCAGATGTTATGGTCATACCCCTGTGTAAATTAATCAATAAAAGATGCATCAGCATTCATATAACTCTCTGACAAAACTTAGTGGATAAGAAATAATAAAAAGAAATAGAGAACATAATTTCTCAAATTTCTTACCTTTATCCAGTGGTAATAATTAAATTTTTTATGAAGGCAAGAATACTGTTACAAAGTCTATCAAATGCTACTCGACATTAAAACACATCACAATATTAATGAAACTTACGTTGTACAGTTGGGTAGATGATGAAGAGACTGATCTTGGTGGATCAGTTCTACATCGGGTCTACATCCAAACGATTAAATAAATATAAAACATATAGTTCGCACACTTGTTTCTGGTAATAGATTTTAGTAACAATATACATATACAGAAGTGTAAATAAGAGAATGTAAAAGATGCGTACATGCGATCTTCCATTGTGGATTGATGCAATTGCACATTAGCCGTTGGCACGGTGGTTAATAAAAGAACGTTTTCTTTACACTCTTCAGTGTTATCTGCAGATAATACTGTTCGATCCTCTAAACTATTCCACCGCACCGCGGCATACAGGCATGCATGTTGCAAGAAAAGAGAAGCACATTTAGAGCGAGGTGTAACATGTATCAATTAAGTAACTAATCAAGCAGATTTTTGTGAAACCAACATCTTATCCTCCTCGAAGAAGAAATCATCCTCGTAATCCATGATTGCGATCTGTAATATTGATACGAGTTAAGTTGACGTTCGTGTAAAGTCTTATTCTAACGTTATCATTCATTTCCTGTATATACGCACATTGACGTATGGGAAGAAAATTATATGAGAAACATTGAAGTCGCTGAAGACGATTTTAAATAAAGGTTCGTGTTTTTATTAAAGATTAAATAGTATAATTATTAGATTCAACACGTTGGCTGTTGGTTGTCAGGGTATGACATGACGCATGACGCACAGACTTGACAGACAGAACACACAGAACACAGAACTTGAACTCGACCGAACAGTGCGAAGTACGCCGCAATTACAACTGAAACGTGCGTTTCACCTGGTTTCACTATCCTTCGACAGAAAGCGTTATGATCGAAATTCCTCAAACCTCATACAAGACTGCCGTTCACTCGTTTCTGTTGATTCAACGCCAACGTTACGTTCATGTTGATAGTAGATATGTGTATATTTCCACGTTCCACGTTGTAGATTTGACGATGCGTTCCTGTCCTTCCACACTTCCACGTCGTCGCAAGTAAGAATACATGCTAGCCGGTTATGCTACTCCGGAACGGTGTAGATCAGTGTCGGTTTCGAAGTGCGCGTATGGAAAGTGGGTTTTAATCGATATTTGTAACAGAAAGTTAGCTTTAAAACGGCCCGTCGAGATGAAGAAATTTACTATTGTCTTGTTACTTTTCGTTTCAACGATTACTTTAAGCGTGAACAAAGGTAACGTACGAAAAATTTTCATCGAGAATTATCTTGTACTTCTTGAATTATATTTACATTTAACATATGTGACGTATTGACATAAAGAAACGATGCTTTTATATGTCTGGAATGGTCATTAAGTATTCTATCAACTGAATTATATAAATTGCTACTTAATAATTGTAGTAGAAAGTAAATGAAGCCTTGCGCATATACATATTTTTTAACATTTTTATGACAGTTCATGCCGAAGAAGACGAGAGTATAGACGATATAGTAGATATAGAAGGAGAAGATAATTCTGTGATAACAGATGAAGAACCAGAAGATGAAACAACCACTGCCTCATCCGATGCTGACACAGTCATACTATTTACTAAACCTGCTTACAATGGATTAACGGCACTGGGTAGATAGATATCACTTTTTTTAAAGTGTATTATAATACTTCTTCATTCACAGGATCAATCGTTTAATCGATATATTTCTTTTAGAATTATCAGCTGGAAATTTAGTCGAATTTCTTGTTGGTTTTACCAATAAAGGGGAATCCGATTTCGTGCTTGAATCCTTGGATGCGTCTTTTCGCTATGCAATGGATTTCAATTTTTATATTCAAAATTTTTCGACAATTACGTACAACAAAATCGTTAAACCAAAACAGGAAGCAACATTAGCATATTCTTTCATCCCATCTGAAAATCTTGCTGGGAGGCCATTCGGATTGAACATCAATCTGAATTACAGAGATACTGTACGTAATAATAATCAATTGTTTAAGGAATTAAGAATAATCCTGATGACATTCATGTTGCAGAATGGTGTTAGTTTCGGTCAAGCTGTTTATAACGAGACAGTACAAATAATAGAATTGGATGATGGCCTTGACGGAGAGACAATTTTCCTATATGTATTTTTGGTGGCATGCGTGATATTAACGCTCGTTGGAGGGCAACAACTTCTCTCGTCCCTTGGTCGAAAATCACGATCTTCCAGCATTCGTAAAGCACCTGTGGAGATGGGTACATCGAATCCTAACAACGTCGATTACGATTGGTTGCCGAAGGAAACATTGAACAGAATTAGTAAGTATTACACGCAACTAGCGATGAACGTTTAAATCTAAACATTAAAATAAAACAAGTATATTTCACGTGAATCAACCTTTACAGATAAATCTCCAAGAACTCCCAGGCAGAGTCCTAGGCAGAGAAAGACTAAGAAAACAGCTGATGACTAAGTTAATCGATGTGTGAATGCGAATGTGTAAATAGTGAGGTATTTCTAATGATCCTTTAGCAACAAATTTTTACATTTTGCATCAGAGGTGTACCTAATGCAAGAGATCTCCCACTGTCATGATTGCATATTCAAAACAAACTGTAATTTGGGTACAATGTTATGTATGAAATGTTTCCTTGAGAAAAGAAGGAATAACATGATCTTGTATAAAAATTTGTCATATAGGTATTTAAAAGATTTCACACGTTGTAACTATAAACCACATAATTCTATATGTATGTATGTATGTATTCCGGTGTAATTGTCATTTTTGTTATTAATCAACGTTTCCGAAAGAATGTTACAACAATAAAACATAATTTTTTATAAACCACTTATCCTGAATTTGCCCTGTTGTTTTTTAGTCATAATACAACATAAGTTGTACACACTGTGACACCATATTTGTTGTCGTTCGTACTAACCTCAGTAAATGCCTAGATCCACGATCCACGTAGTGTCGTCGTGCAATCGTTAAATAAACCCACGTCATTCCCGAGCCGAGCTGTGAGTTGCGATTTGTTCGGATAGTGCGCGGCCGTTGTGTATATTAATCGTTGCGTTAATATAAAACGCATGAGAAAATGTCAGACGTGAGATATTGGTATAATTCTTTGCCAACTTTCACGAGATATTGGCTTACGTGTACAGCATTTTTCACGTTAATCGGAAGATTCGGATTAGTGAGCCCGCTCTCGCTGATATTGACAAAAGAACAATTCATAAGCAATTTCGAGATATGGAGAGCGGCGACCAGCGTTTTCTATTACCCTCTTAGCCCGGCGACAGGATTCCACTTTTTAATTAATTGTTACTTCTTATACAATTACTCGTTGAGGTTGGAGCGTGGAGAGTACGATGGGCGGCCAGCTGATTATTGCTTCTTGCTCTTGTTTAACTGGATATGCTGTGTTGTCATAGGACTCCTCGGTGATTTCCATTATCTCATGGATCCTATGGTGATCAGTATACTGTACGTTTGGTGTCAGTTGAATAAATACGCTATTGTTAACTTCTGGTTTGGTATGCATTCTTCTTATGTACAAAGCTATATTTACACACTCTCTTCCTTACTGTTTTATTCATTTTACAATTGTTTCTTGAAACAGGTACACAATTCAAAGCTATGTATTTGCCATGGGTATTGTTCGCATTTAATCTTATCATCTCCGGCGGTGGTATGATGGAACTGCTCGGTATCCTCGTAGGACATCTTTACTTATTCCTGAAATTTAAATATCCTCAAGAACTCGGAGGACCAGAGCTCTTGAATACGCCAAAAATCCTTGAATCTTATTTTCCCCCTCAAAGAGGTGGTATCAGGTGGTTCGGAGCTGCACCCACTCAAAGAGCACAAACGCAAACCACGAGAAATACGTTTGGTGGCCATAATTGGGGACGAGGATACGTTTTAGGACAATAAACTATTTATTTCATAATTTTTCGATCGAAAATACTTTCCTACTGTTATTTCAATCCAATTAGACTTACTGAAACCTGCAGGAAAAAATGACATTTTTCTTTCCTCGTCACATCTTTGTAAATTCAATGGTGAGATCATTTAATACATATTATACGTAATATCTAAATTATGATTAATCGAAAATTGATAGAACAATAATAGTTCGTTTATATACTATATATTTTTTATGTATTTTATATCTGAATTTTGTAAATTACAAAAAATGTATCTTCCTTTTCTTTTAATTGTAATATAAATTAAGTAACTGGATGTGTCATGTTCTATTCATTGTGAATTCAGTACGTGTAATATTTAATGGGAAGGAGAGAATATGGGTATAATTATTACAGTTTACTTCAAAAACATTTTATTGTCTTATCCTTACGATAAATCTGAAACAGTGAAAATACAACATACTTGAAATTAAACTATCATTTTAAGTATTATATACTAAGAGATGATTTTTTATTGAGGTTTTCTCCTCAGTAGCATTGTGCCTGATGGATGTAGACATACTATGATGTACTACAGCTAATCAGGTGGATGGGATGCTAACCCCTACCAAGAGCTCGAAGCCAATACTTCTTGCCACAATATCAAACTTTTCTCAAATCATTTTAAAGGCGATACAATACATTGTGAAAAAATATTGGCATGGAGCTCTAAACTCACCGTATCACTCATCAGGAACTTGAAGTTTTCCACCGTTGATGTCTTCAATGAGATCTCGTGGTGGCCTACCTTCGACTGTACATCCAACTGATTGACAAGTTCCTAATATTTCTTTAACAGTACCACTAAGGTATTTCGACATAGACCTCGGCCTCATGGATCGAGCAATGGCAACAATATCATCAAATGACAGATTGCCACTGTGCTTGATATTCTTTTGCCTTTTACGATCCCTTGGAGGTTCTTTCAATGCCTTGATGATCAAGGAGGCAGCTGATGGGACTACTGAAATCGTAGCTTGCCTATTTTGAATTGTCAGTTGCACAGTTATCTTTAAACCTTTCCAGTCACTGGTAGCCTTGGCGATATCATCACCGACTTTCTTCGGAGACTGTAAGCACAATCGAATTTTTTCTCTTTTCACAATTCATTGGTTAATGGACTTCGCACCTTTGGAAATGATCATTTGACCGGTGCATGATAGGTTCAATGTTAAATTAGACTTACCAAACCGAGTGGACCAATTTTTGGAGCCAGAGACGAAGTAGCTCCTACTTCACCTCCAACGCACCGCAGATAAACTATTAAAATAAGTTGAGTTTAAAGTTTGCACGTTTCATTTAGAAATACAAAAATTGAATAGATACCTTTCTTAATTTCATTCGGATCGAATTTGGGAGGCATCTTGGTTACTATTAGACCGAGAAAGCAACGATTGAAGGTGGATTAAATACGATTATGGAAAAACCGTAAGAGCAACGCGTTCGCGTGCCGAACGTGCTGACTCGTGTTGAAAGAAGGATGGAGGGAAAGAAACCGGAACTATATGTAAAACGGAATGCCGAATGCGTGGCTTGCACATACTATACTATATGTTCGTAAGGGACTACGCAATCCATTGATGCACCGAAATATTATGTGACGATGGAAGATTGTTTTTAGTAGTTAGAAGTGAAAATAAAACCAATTTCAATGCGAATTCAAGTATATTTCATCATATAAAATCATATTAAGAACGGTTTGTTTAAATTGTTTCAACTTCGCCTGTAATTGCAATGGCTTCAATTTCAACCTGTGCTCCCTGTAAAAACATCGTTAGTAAATAAAAAGTGAGTTATCATTACTCTTGATTAATTAATTTTTGAAATGTTTTCGTACCATTGGAAGTTTTCCCACTTGATACGTCGATCGAGCCGGGTAGTTCTCCTTAAAATCTAGGTAAAAGAAATTAAGTCTAAAGTACAAGCATTATTATTCTTAGGTATAATAAAATTGAATCTTACATTCTTTGTAGACTTCGTTTATACCAGCAAAGTCATTGATATTTTGCAATAAAATTGTTGTCTTAATGACTGCAAAGAAATGAACAGATTTAGTATACGTCATATTTGGAGTATAATTCTATTCTACAAGGTCTTGATATATCAATCACTAGGTAAAAATCTTTAATAAAATTTCTAAACCTTTGTTATAATCGGATCCAGCCTCTTTTAAAATATGCCCCATATTTTTAAGAACCTGTTGAGCTTCTGGAACAGCGCCTCCTTCGACAAGTTTTCCTGTTTTAACATCAATCCCAAGAACACCAGACAAATACACAGTGCGATCCACAAGTATTGCTTGACTGAAGTTAGATTAATTATACATGATTAATCAAGTGATCAAGTTGAACGATAAGGTATAAATTACTGCTTACTTATAAGGTCCAACAGGTTTTGGGCTTAAAGGAGATGATATTATTTTTCTCTTCATCTTTCCCATCGACATTATTGCTTGTCTGGTCTTTAAAACGTATTTGCTGATCATAACACTTACTTGAATCACTATAGACTAAATGATGTGCATGGATGAGAGAGAGAGAGAGAGAGGTATATATTCGTGATAACTTTACTCGACCTTTCGCCACACAGGGACAAAACCTTATCTCATATTTACTACGGGACATTATTTTAACATACAATCTTTTATGAAATAGTCATAACATATATTTTTTGGTACAGTTACACCAAGAAATAATTATAAGAAAAATCGTTTGTCTTATAACAGGTATAGAATAGTCTACAAATGAAATATCAAATTAAACGAAGAAACTATTATGATTGTTCCTATGGTATCAAGTTTTACTTGGTAGACCGATGAAGACGAAGTTTTTACAGCACATTCATACCATTTATTATAGTATATACGTTCGTGTATATGTATATGGGCGCATGGTTGTCTTTATAACGTACGCCTGTACAGAGCGTTTACACATTGTTTGCACTCATTTCTAAGCACAGTTACAGTACAGTTTCTTTATGATGGCGTCTATGAATTTGACAATGATCCTTGTGAAATGATTAATGAGCCGCGTTGTTACGCCGGCCGCGCCTTTTTCGACTTCCACCGGAGGGACGGTTCGACGAGGAGGAAGTGGCCCATTGTTCATAAAAACGTTCCGCTTCCAGCCATTCTTGATACTTGTACCACCATTCTTCCCATTTTATGTAATCGTCTAAGGTGAGGTCTCGGAGATATCCTCTTGCTTTATAATAATCGTACCTCACGCGGACATCGTCCCAACACTCAAGTCCCCTCGGCCCTTGGGCTAAAAGCGATTCGGGATAGTGTCCCGGGGGTGGAGAATCATATCCTAATCTGGCGATTCTTTCTTCTCCCTCTATCACAACTTTCATTGCGTTTTCTCCATCCTTCGTGATACGCATATTTTCCATGTCCCTACGATCGACGCTCCATTGTGCCATTTTACCAAATCTAAAACAATTTTACTTATCACAGACGAGTTTTGAATTGTAAATATCGCATCGGGTCGGTGAACATCGTCTTGTTCTCGTACCGTTCGGACAAAGTCATTCTGGGTGGACCCACGTGTGACGTTGTAGAAGAACTGTCGCTGTCTTCGCTGGGCGATGACTCAGGAGGGGGCCTGATCATCGGAGCCGATCCATGGGTCGAATGCGTTTTCTCTACTTTTACCGGTTTACGCATCTGTGTAATTTTCATTGGTTAAAACATAAAGAACGGGCGTATTAATAACGGATGAAAATCGTAATGTTTAGATAGAGCTATCCTACGCTATCTTAACAGATCCGAATCGACAATAAACTGAACAAAGCATGTTTTACCAATGGAATGGGTTCCGGGACTCGTGGATCTTCCGGAATTCTAGCGTGATGCTTTTCTTTACGCCGTATCTTGGTTTCTTTTTCTTTGATCGCTTTGTAATCCTTTTGATGACGCGGGGGAAGCTGCGGTGCAGGCGGAGGTGTGCGTGGACGCGGTAAAGGAGGTGATCGTGGTCTGGTGCGAGGTATCACTCGTGAACTAGACGGCACGACTTCTTTCGGGTGTGCCCGAGGACGGACCGGCGTAAGCGATCTCGATCGCGAACGAGACGGCTGGACGATGCGCCGTCGTTCCTTGGGCGAGCAAACGCTGCACGATCGATCGGAACAAGTGCTCGCTGTACTCGGGCTTCGCGTCGGTCTTCCTCTGGTGTGCGATCTCTCGCGAGGAGATCGCGGACTTCTGGTTCGAGGACTGCGCGGTCTCTGCAAGTGTGGACTTCGAGGTCTGGGACTTCTCGGACTTCTCGGATGTCCTCTACTGGGCTCTCCGCTCGCCGTACCACCAACGTACAATTCTTTGTAACCACTGTGTCTCCACCTGTTCGGGTCTCGCTCTTCAACTTCCAAAAGCTTCTTGTTCCAGTAACTTGATTGAGATTCGCGCGCTTTCCGCATCATGCTATCTAATTCTCGTCGTTTTCCAGAATTTTCACCGTGCGGTCTGGGTTGCGATACACTCGTATCCATCCGTAACTTACTAGAACTGCTACCGCTACCGCTGCCTCCTCTTCGTCTGTCATAGTCCCGTGACATTCCTTCAACAGAGGACAGATACTCGATGGAGAATGTTATCTCTCTTAACACATTGTACACGGGATCCATATACAATGCATCGATACTTAGTTCTGAAGAAAATCTCGATGACGTACCTGATTGAAACGTTAGAATAAACTACGCAGGAGGCGTGAAAAGCTGGTGATCCAAACTCCTGTGAGAGCAGTGAACACGTTAATTTTCAATACATGACAGAACCACCGTTAAGGATGATAAAACGTTGATCTAATTCGCCATGAGATCTCTAGAACGCCAGTATATATCAGCTCATCCATCGAGTCAACTGGCCTACATAAAAAATTCTATAGATCACAAACGTGCATCATTGTCGCAGCGGTCAAGCAGCCGGAAAGTTAGCAGTATTCCCGGATGAAAAAAAATCATTTCTCTCTGATAATGTATGCATATATTATATGTATAAATTCGCGTAAATCCATGTTTGTGGTATTGGACATCGGCCGTCGCGAGACCTTACCATCGCCATTCTCCGCATGTCCGGGAATTGTAGTACGCTTCACGCTTCCACGATCCATAAATATTGGTCGCGTGGACTTCGAATGAGCCGAACCAAATTCAGAGATCGCCTGAACGGAAAGGCGTCGCGAACGCGAGACACGAGCGCGCGCCGCGTCAACTCGAACCGGATCGTGTCTCGCGTAGTTTACCCGGTGTATCGACTCGGAACCGGACGGAGTGCGCGAAGTATCTCTCGGGCATTACCTGGGTAACGCCGTTTACCCGGCAGCACTCGGATACACGATCGGATCGCCCGTGAACGCGTTACACACAGACGCGACAGAATTGAATGATCGACCGCGTCGCGCTAAGGATTTATTGACACCGCCGTCGGAGGATGTCATCCGCGGGACGTCATCTTTCCGGTAGGCGTCGTAGGAGGATATCTTGTCGCGTACGACTCGGAGCCACAACACCGAAACGCGACACGGAATTCGTGGCTCGTGTAACGGCGAGTACATCGTCAAGGTCACGCGAGAACCCGATCGCACGATTTCGCGACCGGCGGCGGCGGAACCGTATTACTCGCGACACCATTTCGGGATGTTACACGTTAGGGTAACACCTTACTGGTGATACGCAACGGAGAACTCGAGAAGCGCGAAACACCTCGGAGGTAACGTATTGCAAAGAGAAAGAAAAGAGAGCGTCCGGAACCGGTATATGCGCGTTATCAGCCTCCTTCGCTCCTTTCTTTCATTGCAAGCGAAGGTCAGCTCTTCTCGGTTTTTCCGTTTTCTGGGTACACACCTTTGCACTATACGTATATGTTTTGTCTAATAACCGTAGCTTCACAGAACTCGTTTTTCTTTTTACTTTCGACGGAATGGAGATCTATGTTTGGCAGCGTTGGTCGGATGGCCACCGCGTATTCGTGTTACCGAAGCGTCGGAGGCGTGCGTTCGTTCGTTCGTTTCGCACCCGACCGACGGTCACTTTGAAAATCAATCGACCACCCAGAGTGAGCGCTGTGCTACTCGTGGAATATCACGACATTCACCAACGGCCCAACAATCATTTTCGATATAACGACACTCACTTTTCTCACCGCGGCAACTCGGAAACTTGCATTTTCTGCCCGCGAGAACTCCGTGAATCACTTCCGCGTGACGTTCTACGAATGGTGATCTCGTTAAACGGAGACTTTTTCTTCAACTGCTGCACTGAGCTTGATCGAGTCTGCCGAGCCGAGCCGCACCAAACGCAGAGGATGCGTTCCAAATTCCGACCGAGGTGAGCGATCGTAGATGACAGATGGTGCTGCGAACGTTCTTCAGCGCACGAATCAGCACAAATGACGGAACACGGGACACCGGTTTAAGTTTGATTCACACCGTGAACACGGATTTCCAACCTGGATTCACAACAATTCTGGAATAAGAGAAATGGTAATCGCAATTGGAATCGAAGGTAGCGCGAATAAATTGGGCGTTGGAATAATTCAGGATGAACACGTTCTGTCAAACGTACGCCATACATACATTACTCCACCGGGCGAAGGTAAACATAGTTCGTAATCATATTACAAAATTCTCGTCTTCTTAAATGTTAGATGCAAAACCTTTAAAAGACTGTTTTAAAAAGGATTCCTACCTCGAGAGACCGCACAGCACCATAGAGAACATGTTCTCGACATCCTGCGAAAAGCATTGGAGGACGCTAAGATAACATTGAAAGAGGTGGACGTGATATGTTACACGAAAGGACCAGGAATGGGAGCACCTTTGACGGTCGGTGCTCTGGTGGCAAGGACCATTGCCCAAATGTACAATAAACCAATGGTCGCAGTGAATCATTGCGTAGGTCACATAGAAATGGGACGCTTAATCACCAGAAGTTCAAATCCAACTGTTTTATACGTTTCTGGTGGAAACACTCAAGTCATCGCTTACTCTCGTCAAAGATATCGCATTTTCGGTGAGACGATAGACATCGCTGTTGGAAACTGCTTGGATCGTTTCGCGAGATTGTTAAAACTTTCAAACGATCCTAGTCCTGGTTACAATATAGAACAATTAGCGAAGAAGTGAGTTGCTCGACTAAAGCTATTTGCATCAGTTTCGCATCTCCACTTTATAAATCACATTCGTAGGGGAACGAAGTTGGCTCCATTGCCATATGTAGTAAAAGGAATGGATGTTTCGTTTTCTGGAATTTTAAGCTACATAGAGGAACATATATCGTCTTGGCTCGACTCGAAAGAATTCACCCCAGAAGATTTATGTTTCTCTTTACAAGAAACTGTATTCGCTATGCTCATCGAAATTACGGGTATATTGCTATATCGGTTATACTAAAAATATAAGTTTAACCAACGCGAGTATATACAATTTTAATGACGTTGCAGAACGAGCAATGGCTCATGTGAAATCATCTGAGGTATTAATCGTCGGCGGTGTTGGTTGCAACGAGAGGTTACAAAACATGATGCAGATTATGTGCGAGGAAAGGAATGCGGTGCTTTACGCCACGGACGAACGATTTTGTATAGACAACGGTGTAATGATTGCTGTAGCTGGACTACTTCAGTACAAAAGTCAGGGACACACTCCATGGACGGAGACAACTTGTATACAAAGATATAGGACAGACGATGTACACGTTTCTTGGAGAGAATAAATTTATCTTTTCATACGTTCGTTTTACTTTTTTACTTTTTATTTCAATTTTCATTTCATTGATTCGTTCGGGCTATCGTATTCGGCGGTTGATTAATTAGTTTTCATCCGCGATCGAAGGAACAATCCGTGAGACCTATTGTAACTTTTGTTTCTGATGATGATGGCTTGGACACGGAACGATTAAACGAGTCAATTCGAATTTGTACCCCCTGCGCGCGCACGCGGTCTATGTCGCGCGCATGCACGACTCTTATACAGGTTCAAAATTGATATCGAGCTATCGGTCGGCGAAAAGGGAAAAAGCGGGCGGTATGTACATAGATAGAGGTCAAATTTTCATGACACGCGCGATGGACAAGGCAGCGGAGTACAATATTCGTCGACGCAGGCGCACGTCTGGCTTCAGTCCAAACAATATCTCCGGTGGTAGTAGTACCAGTTATAATATTAGTAGAATTCGTATCGTCATCGTTGCCAAATACGCCGGTACGCCGCTGTTTTCACGGGTAACAGAGATTTTTTTCTCTGAGAGAATCGCCACGCGACTCCGCGACCGATATTTAACAACGATGATCGTGCAGCGACGGTCTCGGTCTTAATTTGAATCGTTTACTCGTGTGATCTTGGGGAACGAGACCGCGAGAGTTTATTTTCATTCGGAATTCCATCCCGGAGTGACCGTGTCACATTTTACATTGACCGTTTCCTAATCGATAGACGCGCGAACATCGATTGCAGCGCTTAGCAGTGGAACAAGTGGCAGTACGATACCGTCGTCACAGCTCCCCGTCACGGGAGCACTTTATTCCTCGTCGTACCGTCTCGCACAAGACGAGATGTGCTGCTGTATCACCGCCGTGCGCGATGCCCTGTCTCCTCGGACGAACGACGGCCGTGTTTAAAAACAGAGGTGAGTCGCGAAAAGTGCTTCTTCTCTCCGGACCGTTCCTATTACCATCGTCCAAAGTCTATTTCCGTATAGGAGCTACTTCGTTATAGAATCGTACCGGCAACCCGTCAAATCGTGTCCCCGAACGCGTACGAGACCCAGATAACTCGAAATCCCTCAATCGAATGCTCGTCCTTGATCATCGCAAAAATCGTGTGCGACCGTTCGCTTTATTGTCACTCCTCTATCGATCTCGAGCAAGATGATACAAGCCACAGTTTGTCAATCGTCTTTCACGTTTGTTCGCCTGCAGTTTCGATTCTCATTTAGAAGAATGTCACATGGAATTTCAGTCGGCGAGTCGGATTCTAGACGGTTTCTAGGCGCAAAGGAGTATTCGGATCGGAATAAACTAATCGTGTCTCTTTCTTTTTTACTTTTTTATTATTACTACGGTTCGATGACAGTGCAACCCGTTTTCTCTTGACCCGTATACAGAACCGAGACAATGTGTCATGCTTTCGGTAAGGCGCAGGCATATAACCGTCCTTTACTACTGTAACGATTATCGTCTATCTGTACTACTTAGAGGCGATCGCTCGAGAGGAGCGCGCGTCTCATATTTTGCCGATTGCATTTCTTGGATGCGCGCACCTGTGAATAATGTTTTTGATAAAAACGAACACGACGTCGTGCATCGGAGAGCCGGGCGACGTTATTAAAAGCGAGAGAATTCGAAGCATACCTTACGACACTTCTCGAATATTTTCGCTGGCCATATAACATTACATTGACACTTAGCCAAGATCCAGATCGTGCATACGAACAAACAATACTCGGTTAACAAGAGTTTAAATAATACAGACTACAATTATCCCGTGCGTCGTTGGCCGATGCGAACGTCGTTGCATAAAGATTTTTTCTCTCTCTCTCTCGAATTTATCTGGCAGAGGACACCGACTCATGCATATTACTGCGTATGCATGCACGGACAGCAACGAGCCAGTAACGAGTAAGAAATAATAATTTGATCGATAAAAAGAAACGAGAACATTGAGCCGTAACAAGCACGGAGGTAGCTAGAGGTAGCAAGGGGGATGCCCAGTCTGGAATTATGCCACGAACAAATGCCGTGACATTTAATAGTTACGTTTTTCGTATTACTCCACAGGACAGGAAATCGACGTGATTCAATCGTGTCACAGCGGCTCAAAACTGAATCACTGACTAATTTCCTCACCTGTAAATCTCGTCGGATCGGATGTGGCCGGCCTCGTAATAACTGTCACGGCTACGGCCAGTTTTATTTACGATTTTGTTTATGGTTATTAATACTTGTGCAGGACGCAGTCGAAGCACGGAATTATTTTCGAAGCAGTCTTTCACCTGTTCCAACGCGCATGAAAACGCGTGTTAAAATAAAAGTGCAAGAACTCACGCGGCACGTTTATTTGCCTTCTCGTCTTGTTTATTCGATTATAAAACATGGAAAATTAATGCGCACGTAACAATCGTTTCATGCGAAGGCATTCAGAATTTCGTTTCGCGCAGTTGCCTCCCGCCCACGGATCGATCTGTGGAAAGTAAGTAGATACCAGGAAGTACTCGCTCCACGGAAAAAGCTTTTAGAATCGACACGCGGACACCAAACAATTGCCAAGAAGTTGTAACATCGCGTTGTGCTCGTCGCATATGCATTAAACTGGCCTTCCTGGGGATCGTGCGTTTCTGATGGACTCTCGGCGTTCAGAACGCAAGAGAGGAAGATCGATTCACCACCCCCCTTTGCCCCCCTCTTGGCCCCGTCCGTTCATTCCTCTCTGCACTTTAACTCCGTTTTTCTCTCTATTTGCTTCGTTGTTCGTAAGAGAAGGTTCGTTTATTCAGAAACACAGAGAGAGTTATCAAGATGTGTTTATTCTGTGCTACTACTAACGTTTACCTCGTCATCCATGCGTACGAATACACTCGAGGCCCTGAGTACACCTACAGGGGGGAAAAGTCAAATACATAAAATTCTTGGCTGCGTCGATACTCCATCGACTACTGGGACAATTTATATACTATACTATTCTCGTAGACGGTCATTATATTTTTTATAAGAAGCCTAGAAGAGAAAATCCTTGGCTTCACTTTGTAGATCGGTGGAACAATTTATTATACTAACATTGCTTTTAACACGGTCATTACTATTGAAATAATAAAGAAAAGTGAAGTTTGCAACGGCAATAAGATCTCTGGTAATAGAAACTTTCTTTGATTTACGATTAGACCCCAGCGCATGTGCATTTTCAGACGGATTAAAACACTTTTAATTTCCTCCACAAGAATTGTACATTCTTCCAGAGAGAGAGAGAGAGAGAGAGAGAGAGAGAGAGAGAGAGAGAGAGAGAGAGAGAGAAAGAGAGAAAACAGTCGGCATTTTATCAATCTCTAAGTAAAATGCATTTCGCTCGAGCACGGACTTATTTCTAGAAATATAATCCAAGGCTAACTTCGAGGAGATGCGATCAAATTATTTCGTGACTGTACAATCTTCATAGAGGATCTGTGCTAAGTGTGCTTATCATAAACAAGCAAATAGTATATTTGCATACGTGTTTGTACGTGTGCACGCGTTTTATTTCCTTCAATTTTAAATGTCCACCGGGCCTGACGAAAAGTCTCAACCCACTGACGATGGAAACGGGTCGACCAGTGATTATCATTATTTATTGTGATACGCGGTTGTTCGTGAAAATAATCGTCCCCGTTGCATACTGATCCGGGGTCGCATGAAACCACGTGCACGATTCAGGACTATTAGGACAGGTGCCTTTCGCATAGAAACTCGGTCAGAGTGTGTTGACCTCGTAACTTCTATAAATAGCACCCAATCCTACATATTGTTTTGCTCCCGCCTTTCTCATTTTCCTCTTTCCGAAATTGTAACTTATTTTCCCGACTCTTCTTCTTGTCTCTTCTGATGTCTACTCGGTTACTCGCGAACAGCAGCAACGTAACGGAGAAAGATTCTGCCACACGTACGAAAATAGTAACGCAGACCTGATGATATCAGATTTGAAATTCGGCCTCCTTATAAACGATTTTCTACTTCATTCCACCGAGTTCACAATGAACGGAGTAAACTTTGCAAAGCCGTCCCCTATGATCCCGATCAGAGATCGAGCTAATCAGTCATCTTCCGTTTTTAAAGAAATTCCAAAACGATCGTGTATCAATTTATGCCAATGTCTGTATTGTCATCGTTCCAGATAATGACGTGGCGCGGTACGACCGAGCCAACGGAAGTGCACGGACGTAGTTACGGATGAAGCACAAGAAGGGTAACCCGGACGAGGAGGAGGCGGAAGAAGACGAAGAAGGCGAAGGAGACGAAGAAAAAGCGAACAGCATCGCTAGAGCAGAGGACAGAGGTGGAGTGGCTTCGAGACAGCACGTCGCGCGAACCCCGAGAAGGAACGACAACAGGAAGAGGAACAGGAACCGCGTGATTCGTCTCTGTCCCGAGAGCTGAGCGTTTGATGCTGAGTGAGAAGAGGTTCGAGGACGACTCAACGCTGGCGGACGGGGAACGTAATGGAAGTGCCGTGGTCACGGGCCCGGTGCTATCGTCGTCGTCGTCGTGTACGGTGCCCTACATCGGCACCGATCAGGGTTTCGTGTTCGAGGGTGGCGGCACGACGACGTTGCAGCGGGCTGGTGCAGCCGGCGTGCCGGTCGCTAGCTGCACCGGTAGTGGAGGAGGAGCCCTCCTCGGTATCGGAGTTGGTGGTAGCAGTTTGATCGGGCCTTCGGGTGTCAGCATGGGCGGTGGAGTGACCGGAGGAGGTGGCGGGCTCGCCGTCGGTGGGGGTAAAACCGGCGGGGCGAACAAAGAGGTGCGATACGCACCGTTCTCGACGACCGTGGGCCCGACCGGCACGGTGGGTCCGGTAAGTCTGCCACCGCCACCTCTGCCGCCGCCTTTGCCACCGCCGTTGCCACCGCCGCCGCCGCCGCTACCGCCACCGCCCCTGCCGCTGCAGATGCAGCAGCAGCGTGCCTTCTCGAGGTCGATGACGTCCCTTCCGCCTGAGCCGTTCATGATCATGAGATCGAAGGCCCTCAACAGACGGGTCTCGATCAACGTTGGCGGTGTCAAGCACGAAGTGCTCTGGCGCACCCTCGAGAGGTTGCCGCACACGCGACTAGGCCGGTTGAAAGACTGCAACACTCACGAGGCGATCACCGAATTGTGCGATGATTATTCGCTGATCGACAACGAGTATTTCTTCGACCGTCATCCGAAGTCTTTCAGCTCGATACTAAATTTTTATCGCACCGGCAAGCTGCACCTGGTCGATGAGATGTGCGTGCTGGCGTTCAGCGACGATCTCGAATACTGGGGCGTCGACGAGCTGTACCTGGAGAGCTGTTGCCAGCACAAGTACCACCAGAGGAAGGAGCACGTCCACGAGGAGATGCGTAAGGAAGCGGAGTCGCTCAGGCAAAGGGAGGAGGAGGAATTCGGCGAGGGACAGTGCGCGCAGTACCAAAAGTGGCTCTGGGATCTGTTGGAGAAGCCGACCACGTCCATCGCTGCAAGGGTGAGTCACGTCGATCGTCGCTTTCTTTTCATTTAGACAGTCGAATTGCGTCTGCATCGGCATTCGCGCAAAGGAGAATTTTTTACAAAACTATATACCGATGAGAGTTGGGAAGTCATTATTCGAAACTCGAATTCTGCGAACAAGGACTTGAATCGGAGCCAAAGACTATTTCTTAGAAACTCGGTTACAAGGGTCGCCGTTGTCGAACGTCTTTTGAATTTTGTTGTTCATCGCGCTGGACTAGTATCAACGATAGGACATATCTGATCTATGTATAAGATCGTTCCATTTGTTCTTTTCCACCTCTCTAATGGATCACAAAATCTCGTGCGCGATACGACGATTCTCGAAATTTTTGCCCGACCATTAAATATTGGAAATTCTACTAACCACTCGACTCGAAACTAATTTACTGACGCTGTATCCACATTTGCAGTTTCTACTGGATCCTTAATTCGAAAGGTATTACCAAGTTGATAATATAGCATCGGCTCTTGATTAGTCAAAATAGTAGTGGGAACGTATGCGAGTCTCTGACTCGACCCTCTCGTAGATTAACGATCGAGATAGTAAACCGATCGCATTTTGATTCTGGCTCGAGCTTTGATCATCGGAAATAATTTTCTTCAATTTTATCCTCTCGTACCACCTCTGAACCAGAGATAATGAATTTTTGCATGATTCGATTTGCATATGCTACGTTTTACCTATGTGTTAATAAAAACTACGAGTTCTTATCATTATTATTAATAAGAGAACGTTCACGTGGAATCAGTATTAATGTTACTGCTCTTCGATCAAAGCCAGATCAAAATAACTCATTAATCAGTTACTACATACATCAATTAGTCACATTTCCCTCTCGACCTGGGAGGGAACAGTAGAAGTTTATTAACGTCGCCAATAATAATTTCATTAGCTGAGACGTAATAGTATCGATGCATTAAAGTTTTCCTGATTGCAATAAACTGTAAGTATCCATACAGGATATCCAGGAAGTTTCGCAGCCAATTATTTCCCAAACTGCATCTCGTTTGAAAATAGATGACTCTTCAAATGAGCCTGGCGCGGAAAATAATTGCCTCCGAAAGTTAAAGTAGGACGTCCTGTACATCTGTGCGTGTATAAAATGTACATATGGAAACACATATAAAGAGATAGATGTAATAATAATGTACACTGAACGTAGACGTATTATAAATTTGTAAATGAGATTTAGAGGAGAGTTGATGAATAGAAAGTCTCTTATGTACATACGCTAGATTAACTCGTTGATATCACGGGACAACACGCTATATCGATGTACGTAATCGTATATTTTATTTCTAGGTGGTGTTAACAGCATCATTACTAATATCATTGTTATCGTAATCCAGCT
The DNA here is from genome assembly GCF_001652005.2 of Ceratina calcarata. NCBI lineage: Eukaryota > Metazoa > Arthropoda > Insecta > Hymenoptera > Apidae > Ceratina > Ceratina calcarata. Next base: position 3,118,720 of record NW_017162322.1, on the reverse strand, counting down.
TTCTAGCTCCCGTTAGTAGTCGTAATGTCCCACGCTTTCTCTCAAACGATCATCTTGTCTTTCCATGATAATGGGAGTACATAATACGCGATTACCAGGTATCACGAGATTCTTTCTCGACACCGCTCCCTGTGAGATATGATAGTAACTTCGCTACCAGCGAATTCAATTCGATATTCACATGCTAACGTAATACCAATTTAACATGACTAACAATCTCGTCGTTTGAACGAAACAAACAATCGTTACTAACGTCTCATGGGTCATCATCGGACGTTAAAAAAAATAGCTGAAACGAATCTAGCGTCGCTCGAAAAGAAATGTAAGTCTTCTCCTATAAGACGCTTTATGTATAAGACCTTACAGAACAAGTTTGAATGTTTTAGAGCGTAGGAGACTAGAAGCAGAATATCTTTACACACCGTTTACTGCGGTGTATACGTATATTGGACTCTAGATTGGCGGATGGTAGATAGCGATGGATAGACAAATATATTTCTTTTTGTGCAGACGTTTAATTCGGAGTAACGTCGATGCTACGTAGCGATAACGTATTGGACGCAGGAGAATCTTTGACGGCGACGCGACGATGCGACGTCACGTATATAACAAATATTGTTTCATGTTCCAATACTTGCCATACACACCACAAACAATACACATTGCACACACTGTTGCTCCAAAGATGAAACAGTACTATGCGGGGTTATACTTAAATAGCACCTCTGTCTAATCCCCTCACTGACTCCGACATCACCCGTCATCTGTCACACTAAACTTCAACGTGTATTCTTTAAAAAGCAAATCTGTAACTCTCTCTTTTCTCCCTTTCTCTCTCACAGTCTGTTTTTCTCTATCTCTCTTTCCGTTTCTGTGTTATCACGTGTGTGGACGTTCGATGCAATTGGAAAAAGTAAATTCTCATTGCTTTCTAATCCACTTCCGGCACGTTAACACGTTTTATAAAATCTGTATTAGACGGTCTTCGTCGAAGACTCGTGAGCGGAGGAGTAGCTTCCCGGAGTGAACAGAACTCCCGAACTCTTTAAGATGAAACAATTCTCGTTCGATGCGTCAATATTACAGAAACTCTATTGATTTTCCACTATATTTAAACCGTGCGAGGGGCCGTCGGTCAATAACGTGTAGCTGCATCGGATATAGGTATCTACGGACAACGTTAGACGTTGCTCCTTCTCACAGCTCTTAATTTTCTTCATCCTTAATAATAATAGATCGCAGATTTTTACGCGAAGGGATTCACGTCGAGATCCCTTTTGACGTTCATATTTGCTTGCGCAGAATCTGCGGTCTGCTTATTAAATTCGTCGCGCACGAATGCTATACACGTGTACGTACAGTGCAATCCTTTTGAGAGTCAACAGCGAGATGAAATTAGAACAATATGTGTACATATAAAATTAGATTTAATTACGTCCTCTACCTGTGTTTCGCATCTTTTATCGTACACCTACGATATCCGAGCATCGATCCACCTGACATAAACTGAGATAACTGTTCTTGTAAAATCATTTTTTCTAAAAGTCTACTGTTTCAAATATTGGACCCAGCTTTGTATTATATGTCTCAAGCTTTTGGCAGAGATCTTATGATTCATACAACCTTAAAGCGTTACGTTCCCTTATTAACATGAGTATACATATAAGAATAAAGAGCTTGTGTTTCGCAATGTAATTATGCAACTGTTTATTCTTTTAACGTTTACTATATTTCGAGCAATGATTTGCGCCGAATCGCTCCAATTGCTTCATAAACTTCTATGCAGCTTTTATGTAAATACTCAGCGAAGCGTCGCTATGGAACGAGAGGAGTTCTGTACATCAGGGTCTTAATTGTACTTGCTTTGCTTTCTAGAAAGTGAAGCGCGCTTCGAAGTGTTAACCAGTTCGGTACGCGGAAACAAACATGTTTCACGTGCGACAGCAAAACTGGAATCGTTCCTAGGAATTGGGAACAATAAACGAAATAACGATTGTGTCTTAGGAAATTATTATGCCAAAGAGACGTTCAATTTCAAGATCACGCAAGTCGATTAATTTTATTCTCAGTCGATTGCACTATACGCGCATTGATTTCTCTGAATTAGACGAAATTAGAATTAGTTCTGCGAACTTTTTGTTCCAACGTCTACGAGACCGTTCCTATTCTTAAATGTATTACATTGATCGATCGATCGATATAAAAGAATTTGCTTAACACAGCTTTCTCCGCACTGAATTTCAATCCCCTGCACAATAAACCGTCGCGCACCAGACTCGCTCTGACGTAACGTTGTTCGAGCACTCTCCTAATCACATTTATAACGACAGCCTATAAAAAGAGCGTGAAATCTTAACCATTCCCATCACGACTTGCATGAAAACAGACGCGACAGCCTTCTACATTTTTTCTTTTGCTTCCCCGAACTGCGACGAATTGATTTCGCTTTGTAGCGATCGCACTAGCTAATGAACTTCGGTTCTCTGTATTCTCCTCTCAGTCGTTTGGATACCTTTTGGCTTTTCGTTAAACGAAAGGGCGGTGGGGGGTGATTGTGAAATCAGAAAGAAGAAACGAAACGAAGAAGGGAGCGGGGTTTTGAAGGGACTGACAGAAACGAGTGTGTCATACGCATGCCGACCAAAGTATACAGAACTTGTATAAGTCGAGCGACGTCGGGCAGACAGCCTACAAACGACGTGATAACGATTGGTGCATAAATCCGGGTGATCTACACGTTTCTATAGCAGTTCTCAGCGGACTCTGTTTACTGTACCTTCTGTACAGTCTCCAGTCTCCGCGGGAAATGCTCTAGAATCGTTAGAAAATGCCGCGATTCATCTTCCCCTCCTCCTCGATCCTTGTTTCACTCTCGAAGTGTCCTCGAGCTTTTCGTTCCCGTTTCTTCATCCTCGGTCGATATTTCGTCGATAGGCATTTTTGCGCGCCTCTCTTTCAGGAAGTGCGGCTAGAGACGAGAACTCGTCGACGATTTCTTTCGATGATTTTTTACGCGTCCCTTTTTGAACGGCGTCTAACAACGGTTGGAGTATAAGCTTCTTTACGTAATGCAAATTGTCGCTTGCTTCGTATGTTTAATTCTATTTTGTCAGTGATAAAAAGATATGTTGTAATAATTATTGTGTTTTGGTGTATCATTTCAATGCTTCCGTGCAGTCAGAGCTTTCGATATTTATACTGTTTTTGGTAGTTATCGCTTTTGAAAGGCTGAACAAACGAAGGGGAAGGACTCTTCGTACCTTCTTTCACCGATACGTGTTACGAATCAAGATTTGACTACGTACTTGCATTCCGACGAACGGTGATCGATTCGCACGATTAAAGATTAAGGGATTTGTACGGGCGTGTATGTAGGTACCTGAAGTAGGGCAAGTCGAACGTTTCAGTTACTTATTCCTCGTTGCCAGATATGTTCTTCACGTTGACAACCGCTTTAGAGGATGTTCATAATGTAAAACTTGTCTTCTAACTTTTAATCCCTTTTCGATTAAGCGAGTATTTTTTTACCTATAGACGGTCGTAGTCGTCGTTTAAGAAACGAGTTGCCCTGTACATTGAGGGTAGCAGGGAAGTAAGACTAACGAGGGACGAAGAAAAGAGATACGTAGACACGTAGCAGTACTTGTGATTTGTAATCGGTTAGGGTGTTAAGAGGGTTGATTTGATACGTCCGTTTGACCGGTGGATCCGTCGGTTTTGCAGGTGATAGCTGTGATATCAATACTCTTTATTGTGCTTTCGACGATCGCACTAACTCTCAACACCATTCCTAGTATGCAAGTGAATGATGAGAAGGGAAACTTTCAAGACAATCCGCAGCTCGCTATGGTGGAGGCCGTGTGCATCACATGGTTCACGCTCGAGTACGTGCTTAGGTTCAGTGCGTCGCCGGACAAGTGGAAGTTCTTCAAGGGCGGTCTGAACGTGATCGACCTGTTGGCGATCCTCCCGTACTACGTATCGTTGTTCCTGGTCGAGACTAACAAGAACGCGACCGACCAGTTCCAGGACGTGCGCAGGGTAGTACAGATATTTCGTATAATGCGGATCCTGAGGATCCTTAAGCTGGCCCGGCACTCGACCGGTCTCCAGAGCCTCGGTTTCACCCTGCGCAACTCGTACAAAGAGTTGGGCCTGCTGATGCTCTTCCTGGCGATGGGTGTCCTCATATTCTCGAGCCTCGCCTACTTCGCCGAGAAGGAGGAGCCCGGGACCAAATTCATAAGCATTCCAGAAACCTTTTGGTGGGCGGGCATCACAATGACAACCGTCGGATACGGCGACATCTACCCTACGACCCCGCTCGGCAAGGTGATCGGCAGTGTGTGTTGTATATGTGGTGTCCTGGTAATCGCGTTGCCCATTCCCATTATCGTAAACAACTTCGCCGAGTTCTACAAGAACCAGATGAGGCGCGAGAAGGCGCTCAAGAGGCGGGAGGCCCTAGAGAGGGCCAAGAGGGAGGGCAGCATCGTTTCCTTTCATCACATCAACCTGAGGGACGCGTTCGCCAAGAGCATGGACCTCATCGACGTCATCGTCGACACCGGTAAGCCACCGGCACCGCCGCGCATCCAAACAGGATGCCTAAGCGTACCAAGTGTGAAACCTTCGATGACCGAGCCTGTTCTCTGTTCTACAAATATTTTAAACGACGGGGTGCCGCAGAAATCGTGGTCCAGTCCATTACGAGTTCTGGGACACCCTGTGTAAATAGGCTGCGTATTTTTTTATGAATCGTAAACCTACTAACTTTAGTCCAGTTGAAAAAGAGTGCGGCGTACTTAAGAAGGACGTTGCTTCATCAGCATTCACGTGTCTCTTTCCCGTTTATTTCGGTCGTTCTGATCCGTCGATATCGGCACGACGAACGATCTTCCGAAACGGAAGTCGTAACGAGCATTAACAATTTATCAACCCTGACGCAAGAACGATAAATCAGTTCTGACGCAGGAGCAATGCACATACTGTCCGAGTAGGTACGTATGGAGGCTACACTGCACCGTTCGAGAAACACCGATCTGTTCATTATCAACATTCTCATTAACGCGACAGCACCGAACTGTTCATAATCCGTGAAATGAAATCGGTTCATCGATCTATGGAATTTTCATTCTGTTTGCTTGTTAGATTGCACGGAAGTGCGGCATGAAACCTAATCGTCGTCATTTGTGCATACTTAAAACCCGCGTCCAGTTGTATTGTTGCGCATCATTATTTAAAGGACGTTCATTCTTCGTTGAAATTCTATTGTATGATTTATTGTATGTTCGTTCGTTTCCGATGATACGCGAAGGTATGATACAAGTGAATACGAACCTTCACAAGATGTAACAGTCACGATTTCGAGCCAGGCCATTTTCTGTTATCTAAAAAAGAAGCCAGTCTCATTTGTTATGTTTCACCGAACGTAAATCGAACTCTGTCTAGTCGCATAGATCATATAGTGGGGTGTTCGATCGAGCCTGTCCTGCGTCAAGGTTGATGAATTGATGGCCTAATAATAATGAAAAACATAATGGATACTGAGGCTGTTTTCAGGTCACGATATGTCCGGCGTGGATGGTAACAGCAAGGAGGGGGAATCCGTGTACGGACGCAGCCCTGCCCAGACCAGGTCAGGCTGTTATCCTAGCTATTGAGCATTACGGTCCCTCGTGGCGTCTCGTCGTTTGCGATGCGGTGCCTCGTTTCCTGTTGCTTTCCTCGCGATCAGTTTAGCTAATGATTCGACCTACCACGCTGGACAGACCAACAGTTAACGTTCTCAACTAACTAGGCTCTTGGTCAGAGCTATGGAGACCATCTCTCGTGGTTCATTCACTACTCTCTGATTAAACATTAACGAATAAAGTTACGTGTATACAGACGCTCCGGGGCTGTTTCAGTTCCGCAGTGTCTGTATTTATACTACATATTGTAAGCTTAACAAGTTGCACCTACACAGCTCATGATATGTCCGACGTGGATGGTAAACGATCTATTTGGCAATTATTTAGAAGTGTGAGTCAGTCGAGATCGACGAGGAGTCCACGCTTCCAAACAATTATTATTTGACTATTTTATCAGTTATGAATTTACGCTTGCGCTACTGTCTCGACAAGTGGTCCTTGAAGAAGGTGATATAAAAAGACCGACAAGCTCGCACGAGCGAGTCATCGTCACTTTACGTCGAATTTTATAACTAGACATGAACTTGAAACATGCAATCAGTTCCGCATGTTTTGAACACATTTACTAACTAATCCAAATCCATAATATTCGCTGTCTAGTTATACCGAGTAGTAAAGTTACCGAGTAATTAAGTCGGAGATAGTCTTTTATCAAGTTAGCAATTTTACATGTTCTTCTTATATACTGGACCACTTTCCACAGATTTTCGAACTTGAATTCCGAATTTCTAAACTCGCCAGTACGCTAAATTAGAACGTAGGCATCTATAATTTCGCCTGCTAATTGGTCCCGCTTGTTCCTCGTCCACCTGACAACGCGATCAGCCTACCACGCCGGACCAAGATACGATTCCCATCGTTCGTTACTCAAACTACATCCGTCACCTTTCAACGTCAGGCATGGGCAAGCTTTTTACCGAGTTTACCACCTATAAGAAATCTGAGCAAAGTCTTGCAAGGCTCGGATCGATCTACTCAGGGCTGACCTGAAATCTTACGATACGATGGGTCTTCTTGTTGAGACGAAGGCTCAACACGACAACGTTTCCAGCACGTGCTTCCGCGCTCTATACAGAACGCGCTATGCCTATGCCTGCACTACTCAAATCGAGTCAGCCCTATGCCGTGCCTGTACCACTCGAACCAAGACGATCCTGTGCGATCCCCTCCACGCACACGATTTCGTACTACGATGCACAGAGCTAACATGAATCGTTGCATGCCTTTCTCTTTCTCTCTTATCACCACCTCTGTTCGATTCTCTCCCCTCGGAAGTACTTGCATCGTTCTACACGATTACCAGAGTCGGATGACCCGGTGGCAATCCCCGCGTTTGATTGAACTGCGTCAGGGTTGAATCGCCGTGAGGGGATTTTTCTAAAAGACAGAGGGGGGTCGTGGAACGTGTTTGCAGGTCACAATATGTCCGGCGTGGATGGTAACAGCACCGAGGGCGAGTCCGCGTGCGGACGCGGCCCAGCCCAGACCGGGCCCGGCTGTTACCGTAACTATGAGCATTACAGCATCTCGCGACACCGTCGCAGCGCGTCCACCTGCTTCCCGAACCTGCCTAATGACATGCCGAACACACCGGACAGCCCGAACCGTCGCCTCCTGGACTTTGCTCAAAGCGTGCCTGGCACGCAGAACGACGACTACTATCAAGACGAGGTGCCGGCCCAACACGTGAACCAGGGCAACACCACGCCTAGCGTAAGTAATCCAACGCCACGTTCTAACGACGTCGTCGTCGTCGTCTTCGATAGGAAAACTGACTGCGAGTATATGGTTTCTCTTTCATTTCTTTTACGTGTGCGTTCTCTCTCTGTCTGTCTCTCTCTCTTTTTCTATCCTCATTTATTATTTTCGCGCCCGCGGAGACTAGGCATGCGGGGGCGTTCGATAACAACGATGACGTTTGGTCGAGATCCGGATCTCGGTTTCAAACGTTTCCATTCACTGGAGAATACCGTTTAAAGATAAGGTACGTTACTCTCGATCGCTGAATCGATTAAGAGACGTGGTTACCAGAACGTCAGTGCGGTCGCATTGGATGCTAGTCGGTAGTCTCACTTTAATCGACCCCTGAAACTTGTTTTATACTCGTCACCGTTACGATCGATTCGGGCGAGATCTACTTTTAGTTCAAGACACATCTTCTGTAGATAATTTAAACACGTTATTCTATAAAAATTTATATATGCACAAGTTACCCGACGTGTCATTTGTAAAATAATATTTCTCACTGTGAAAGAACAGTTTCGAAACGTTCAACAAGACCGACGTGTACGTTTGACTATTACTTAAGGTTGTATAAACCCTCGCATAAGAACAATAGAAAGCATTGAAAATTTAACAGTTACTAAATATTACATTAATAAAACATTGTGCAAAATTTTAGAAATTGTGTGAGTCTATTAAAAACGTGCATCTTGAATTCTTATGTCGAACGACAGAATTTTGTAATTTTGTATAATTCTTAATACATGATTTAAGAATATTTTAAAGTTGAAATAATGTCAATTTCGAGGATATTATTTAAGTTATACAATAAAAAGTACGCAAAAGTAAGAGTTATAGGACATGTGGACAATGTAGTTGCAAGTCACGTACAGTCCAATAAAAAACTGCCAAAATATATTAGAATATTAGAAATTACACGTTAAAAATTCTTTATGACCCAGAATAACAGGTGGAGCAATTTTACAAACCCTACTCCTCTGTAATAATCATTTTGTTCTAAAAGTCCACTGCTTCAAATATTTGACCCAGCTTTTCTCACATGTCCTAAACATTTGGCAAAGACCTAATGACTCATACAACCTTAAGAATTGTTACCATACTTGCATATTCATGTTGAACTCGTTTTATTTGTATTTTCGATCTCATTCACGTGTGTGTATTAAATATATATATATAATTGTCGCTTTCGTTGTACAGTATCTATTGAGAAGAATGCGCATCCAATGACATCGTTCTTGTGTGGAATTGAATGTAGAACTCGTTTCAACGTGACGTTACCTCGCGTAACGTTCTTTGTTTTTATAGTGCAAACGAGTTTTTGATAACGCAAAATTCTTTACCCAAGCACGCCTAGTGTGACGAATTTTTTTCTATTCGTTTCTCTCTCTTTCTCTCTCTCTCTCTCTCTCTCTCTATCTCTCTATCTCTCGTTTTTCTTTGAAACGAACGTCGAGAACCAGTTCGCTATGTCGCTTTTTACGTATGTGTGTGTCTGCTTGTTTTTTCACGGGACGGTCAAACCAACGCGTCCTGTGCAGTTTTGTACAACTTCCTTTTTACCGTATCGGCGAAATCGTTGCCAAAATGTTTGGAGATCAGATCTGGGACAAACACGGGACGGGCAAATATTTTTCGGGTCCAGTTTTGGCTCTCCCAACCGCGACTCTCGTACCGCGAAAATATTTACTCGATATCGGTGACACTTCCAGGTGATTTAGATGAAAATGATATGGAGCTCGGTCAGAATATTCTTTACCCTTCGATGAAATTTGCCTCGCTCGTTTTTCTTTTTTTTAACATCGAAATTTCGTTTTGTGGACACCTTGGCTCCATGGAGCACACGCCGTTGACAGAGATTTACTAAGATGTTTTAAAATCGTCGATTGAATCGGTCAGGTACAGAATAAAGGTTTGCGCAATTCCCGATTTTAAGTCAACTTGGTCGCGTGTTTTCCCGACAACTTTTGTTTCCGTACAGTACAGTTCCTTCACGACAGACGATGTTCAATTGCACTTCTAGATGAATTAATCGCGAGTGAACCGACGATCTGCGGAGCCCGAAAGAATAATATCAATTCTGTGGTGAGATGACAAAAACTCGATGTGATTCTTACACAAACGTTTATGATACGAGCCACCGGAGAAGAAGACTGCACGCATCAGTTTTTGTCACTGGCTACAGAATTCTACAGAAATTCACTTCTCTCTTTACTCGTAATCTCGATACCATTTAGTTCATCGAGCTTTTCAAATGTTCAAATCATTGCATTAGCTTGACAAGCGTGTTACATTTCTTTCAATTATGTATTTGTTTACGAGTCTCGATGATTTCAAATGGTTCCATCATCAACCTACCTAATCCTCTCATTATTAAAAAAAAAATTCTTTCAAATGAGTCACAATAAGCAGACTGCGGATTTTATGTATTTACAGAAAAATCTGGCGTACAGAAGATATAAATAATTATAACATAAATACTTGACGGAAGGAGAAACTGCAATTTAATAAATTGGGTGATATAAAAATTCGCAGTCTCTAATCGTTGCTAACACTCGTTAGTCGGAATAAAAGTATGAGAGGACGTAGGCATTGTTCAATAGACAGTGAAGAACATCGAATACATAGAGAACATGGATTACTAAAACATAAGAATTACGACGTGTCGTCCAAATGCTTTCTCGTTGCGAAGTACGTCGCGTCTAAATAAATCGAGTTAAGATTTGATAGCATTTTCGCACATCGTCTCTAGGATATGCTTGAAGCTTATAAATAGACTGCGGATTTTATGCATTTCAGAAGAGTAAATATTTCATTTAATGTGCATATAAAAATGCGTTTTCTTCAGAATCTAAAATTGTATCAGTAATACAAAATTAAGACAGTACTTTAAGTCGTCATCTGAAATGCAATTTATACGAGTTTTATGAAATCGATTATGATATAAGAATTCGCAGTTTACTTATAACTCGTATACGCTTCTTGTCAACTATTTGTTACACGCAAGAATACACATGGCAGACGGTAGACTAAAGACGTGAATCGTTTGTAACCTTGTGTACACAGTGCACAGAATAATTGTGATTCGTTTAAACAGATGGAAAGTAGCAGTCGATGTGTTCGTTTATTTAGTTAGACAATAGATCGTCGATATTGCCTTTATGTACTTCTGTTCACATTCTTTGGTTCTCATCATTCATCAGCGTCTCAAAAGATCGATCGTCTTAATTTAGATCGAATCTCTGTTCCCCATCCAAACTATCCGTAAATTAAGTTGTCTGATCCCCTGTTAAAGAACTTTATTTTCAAATGGGTACGAATATCAGTGGGAGTGATTGTACATCGTGGCATATTATCCCGGATCACCCTGTGTCACTAAATGAATTTCAGACTCGCTTCTGAGCTATCGGCGGGTGACGATTCTGACGGATTTCGTGTCGTATATGTTACAGGCAATGTCCGACAGCGCGCATTGAACCACCATCGTTGAACAAAGCCGCCGATACTTTCGTCACACACACACGAATTACCTGCTACTGTCGGGCCTTGCCGTTCCTCTCTATTTCGAGACAGAATCAAAAGAGTCCGAGTAATTCTGACGAGATCTCTTTCATCGGGCGTCGATCCTCTTGAAACTCGAAACCGACAAAAGACATTTGGAAGTATTGAATCGCGCTCATTTCCTGGCAACGTCCGACAAGGGATAGAGACCCTGCGAGATGTCGCAAGCGATGCGACGAGCGGCCACGGGAACGGCAGCGAAAGCGGTGACAGTGCGAGAGACGAGAATGAAAATAAATGCGATCATATGGACGAATAAATCCGGACGTCGTCGGACCTTGCCGTGCTCGAGAAAAGTGCCGGGACGCTTTCCGATCTTCTCAGATATACCTTCTTCTTCTTATTATTATTACCTGACCTCTTTGCGTTTCTCTTATACATATACCCCCCGATCGCTTCTTTACATTTGTTTCGCTTATTCCGTTTCTCATCGTATATCATGCAGCTTACGAATATTTTTCTTCTCATCCTTCCGATCGATGCATCGTATCACGTGTGTATCTCCAAACTGAAGCGACACGTCCACGTAGATCGATTTTAAAAAATTACGTGCACGTCGATGATATCAACTTGGTAATATCTTTGAACTGGTTCTGTCGTTTCCCAAGTTTCCGTACACACGTGATACCTCGGTCATGGTACTTATTTCGCTTCAGAGGACGAAAGATTTTGCTGTTAGAATCGCAAGCAGCGTAATACCAATCGCTTTCCTTTCTTCAAATTCCAAAAGTTAATTCGTCTGTTCGCAGTAGTACAGTAAATATAATAAATGAATGGTGCATCCGAAACGCAAGCTTGAGAACATTTCAGCTGAGGTGTCTCCTCTTGACATTACGACTAGACTGCTTCGTCTGTTTCTCAGCCGCCTGTTATCCACCGTACATGCGTATTCCTACCGATTAGTACAAAGTCGGTTTATTTCAGTCAGTAAAGCTTCGACGTTTCAGAATTCTTAAACGTGTCAAGGCGCCTATATCTACTCGTATCGTATCCCCCTATCGTATCACCGTTGCCTGTCGTTACGAACAAACAAACGTTGCATCGTTTCAATCATCGCATGTATTCGACTACGTCTGAGAACTTCTAAATGACTATCAGTATCCATCAGTATGATCCAAAGATTACAGTAATAACTCGATGGAAATATCATTAAAAAGATCATGCAATATAACAGAAATAATTACGACAAATAAAATTGCGATTTAAGTGGGGAGGGATAATTGTCCACGTTCAACGATGACACGTAACAACGGTACATGACGATGGTACGATACGATGATACGAGACAAGTGAATAACGCACCTTTAGAAGTAATTAGCTGTTAGCCTGCTTTGTATGACGATAGATATATTATGTATAGCTATATTCTATCGTTCTATTTAGGAACGTGATACAAGCTCATGGTTGATCTGTTTCGTGCACGTTGTATTACTTTCGTACGTTATGGTGCTCGATTAAAGATAATAATCTGTTGATTAATTAAACTTGATAATGCATATTATTATTATTATTATTATTATTATTATTATTATATGAAACACATTTCCGGAGCTGCACTGATGCGATGTTACGTTACACGTTTTGGGTGCCTATCGATTAGCTTCACTCGCTTGTTCCTCGTTTGAACGGGAGATCGTTGAATTAGAAGATTGTTGATTGTTAATTATGATTAGCGATGAATCCCGATCAGAGACTATCGTGTTCGTGGTGCTAAACACTTGGGAACGAATATACAGGGTATCCCAGAAAAAATGTTAGAACCGAAAAGGGGTAATTCTGGAGGTGTTTCTGAACAACAATTTCCTTTGGTAAAATGCAAAGTGAGCCACGGTTTTTGAATTATTAACGAAAAACACTGACCAATGAGAGTACGCGTAGGCCGTGCTTAGCCAATAGAGTATCGGCTCTAGTCGTGACCCTCGCCCGTGTCTGAGCGCGGGCTCTACACATGCTTTTATTGGTCAGTATTTTTCGTTAATAATTTAAAAATGCCTCACTTTGCATTTTGGCAAAGGAAATTGTTATTCAGAAACAATTACAGAATCATCTCTCATCGATTCCAACTCTTTTTCTCGGACAGCCTGTATATATATA